>NC_056732.1:1766461439-1766761439 GCF_019279795.1 Protopterus annectens
GTTTGTTTTAGTCTGTAATGTGTTTTTTAATCATTGAGTATTTATTTGACTTTATAGTCATTTGCATATTTAATTGCTTGATTGATAAATGAGTGAGTTTTGACTAAGTGTATAAATATGTGTTTTGTTTTTATCTGTATTGAGTATGAAGAAGCATCAGTGTTAGACGCAAA
The DNA here is from genome assembly GCF_019279795.1 of Protopterus annectens. Taxonomy (NCBI): domain Eukaryota; kingdom Metazoa; phylum Chordata; order Ceratodontiformes; family Protopteridae; genus Protopterus; species Protopterus annectens. The sequence continues at coordinate 1,766,461,613 of NC_056732.1, forward strand.
AGTGCTTACTCTGTTTTTATTGTTTTATTAAAGTACAGTTTGTAGTCCGTTGACCATGTTTTGTCACCTCTTTGTTTTTTGCATTACTATTTGTTTGCTTTCTGAGAGGTGCTTTATCGCCCGACTTGCATTTTCTCCACCTAAAAAGGGCTTTTGAGATACTTCACTGATATGTATCCCTTGACTTTATCCAAATGTGCCATGCTGCTTTCTATTACTTAAAAACCCTTAATTGAGAAGCATAGTAGTCAGCAAACTGTTGTTGACCCTATCAAAAGCAGCAGTGCAATCTATAAATAGTATATGTGTCTGAATGTTTCCAAGGCCATGATAACATTGTTGTAGAAGAATTGCTTGCATTTAGAAACACATATATTACTTGTGGATGTCTTTTTGCTATACATTACACATTCTCATATTTTCCAGTTCTTCAAGCAACATATGTAATACTAATTTTTAGATATTCTTGGCTGTGTTAGCAGACTTACAGCTTTTTAAAAGGTCACATTGTCCTAGGAACCTTTTCTCTTGTATATTGGTTTAACTGTGGCAAGTTTCCAACCTTCAGGTACTTCTGCCCATCCATAACTAGACGTAAACAAATTTTAAAGGCTTGCCTAGAACAACTGTAATGTTTAAAAATTCCTGTTTGTAAAACCATTCTTTCCAAATTCCGTGGCATAAGCTACATTACCTAGAGGTTTGTTTATCTTCCTCTGTGATTAACAGACTGGTCTTCTCACTGTTCTGTTTTCTCTTGGGTATATTTAATACCTTTGACATGTAAGATGTTATACAATGACTAATATGAAAGGCTTGCTACTTTATCTTCTTCCTTAAGTATATATGTATATCTGTGAGATATTCACAGATATAACTTTGGTTTCTACCTTTCCTAACATACTTAAAGAAGGTTTTTTTATTATCCCTCATGTTATGTATAAGATATTCCTTTAACTTTTCTAATTCTTTTTAAAAGAAATTTAATTTTCTTTCTCTTTTATGCGCTTCTCTAGCTTTTTTAAGCTGAGAGTATGTATTTATTCCACTATTTTGAACATTTCTTGATCTATGCATGATTTATTACATGCCATACTGAAAATGTGTACTCAATTCATTATGCTTTTCAAAACACTTTACTGCCAATCAATCTGTGGACCGGTGATCCGCTGTGGTGATCCCTAACTGGGAAAAGCCGAAAGGCAAAATATTGTTCCTCAAAATTTCCTTCCATGCTTTTGTCAAATAAATTTTTATCTGAACTCATAGTGTGATGGCTTTGCCATATGCCTGAATTAGATATATTATTTCATCTCTTAACTGATGCTGCCTGTTCTTAAATATGTGTCAACTCAATCTATTTTGTGATTAACATAAGGCTTATCACCATTCTTTTGCATAATCTCTGAAAAGATTACCTTAACTCCTGCAGATAGCACTGATGTTAACAGTTTCTCAGATTCTCTAACTATTGGCAGTGCTGCTCCAGATAATGTATCATTTGCATCAGTGTGCATGTAGTGAACAATCTAATAACACACTCATAGCATAAAATCCGATTAAAAAATAATCAAAACATTCACTCCACCACCCACATGCTTGCCTAAACTTTGCATATTCAATCAAAATGGACTAAAACACACACTCCATACTAAAACATCAGTACCATCCCCTCGACATAAACACTCCCATAACACATATACACAAACACTGACACCCCACACCGTACCAAACAACAGCATAACCTCAATAACTTTTAGTTATGTACTCACCATAACTTCAGATGTTTGGGATCCATCTCGCCTACATTCTGACTGATGGGTTCGGAGCCGATCCTCGGCTCCGACTCGGCACGCTTATGCCAAAGAGCGAAGTCTCTTATTGGCTGAGCTTACTATATCCCAGGATGCACCACTACCAGTCCCCCAGATCTAGTTTGTCCGCATACATGCACACACGCATGCACTGCTTATATAACATTGACAGATGATACAAGAAAAAAAACAGTAGAACCCAAACCGTTCAATCTCTTCTGATCTCCAAGGCAGGGGAAGGAGGGTGGGTATTAGGAATGTAGGCGAGATGGATCCCAAACATCTGAAGTTATGGTGAGTACATAACTAAAAGATGTTATGTGATCCTATCTCGCCTACATTCTGACTGATGGGACAGCGTCCCTAGCACCTAAATCCTGGGTGGCTCACTGGAAAACACTCCTGAGTACCGTGGAACCAAATGATGCTCGTCCTTTAGATGCCACATCCAATTTATAGTGGGAAATGAAAGTGTGCGGTTGGACCAAGTAGCCGCAGCACAAATTTCAGAAATAGCGAGCTTGGAATGGAATGCAATAGAGGTAGCCATAGCTCTAGTAGAGTGAGCTTTGACAGATGTTGTAAGTTGCTTATTTGAAGAGGAATAAGCTTGAGTTATGCAATCTCTGATCCATTTGGCAATAGTAGCTTTAGTGATGGTTTTACCCAGTTTATTATCTGAAAAGGACACAAACAATTGATCTGTTTTCCGAATTTGCTGAGTCCTATCTAGATAGAAGCGCAATTGCCTGTGAACATCCAATGTATGGAAGGTGTATTCCGCTTTGTTTGAAAATTTTGGAAAGAAAACTGGTAGCTCTAAAGATTGTTGGAGACAGAGATTAGAGCAAACTTTTGGGACAAAAGATGGATTAGGTCTAAGTGACACTCTATCCTTGTGAAAAATCAAGTACGGTGGTTTGATAGATAGGGCTTGAAGTTCTGAAACTCTTCTTGCAGAGGTAATTGCAATTAAGAAGGCAGTTTTCCAAGACAGATATTTCAACTCACATGTAGCAGCCGGTTCAAAGGGGAAGATGTTAAGGCACAGTACCAAATCAAGATCCCACGGAGGCGCAGGATGAAAAACTGGGGTCTTAAAAGCACAGCACCTTTCATGAAAGTTTTACATAATCTGCTGCTCATCAACGGTGGGTCTGTGGAATCGTGAAATTTGGAGATAGCTGCTAGTTGGACTTTAATAGTAGAGACTGAAGATCCTTGATTAAACAAGGATGTTAAAAATTTCAAGACCTCTGGTATCAGGGCAGTAATAGGGTCTAATCCTCTGAGTTGAGCCCAGATAGCAAACCTCTTCCACTTACTGTGATACAACTTCTTAGTGGTGGGTTTGTGGGCTGAAGATAAAATGTGAATAACTTCCGGGTCCAAGGTGTGATTTCTGACTATAGTCGGAAGTGGAGGAGCCAAGCTGTTAATTTCAAAGTGTGAAGGGACTGGTGCTGTTGTCCCGACTGATGAACCAGAAGGTCCGGAATTAGGTCCAAGAACCAAGGACCGTCCAGAGTATATTTCTGTAGGTAGGGGAACCATACCTGACGAGGCCAGTACGGAGCAATTAGAATCATTGTGGACCCCAATTGGGAAGCTTTCTGGATGACTTTGGGGAGGAGTGGAATCGGAGGAAAAGCATAAAGCAGTCCTGTTGGCCAAGGTTGGACTAGAGCATCCGTAGCTGTCTCCCCTTGACGCGGGGTCAAGGAAAAGAACCTTTTGCACTTCGTGTTTCGTGGTGTTGAAAACAGGTCGCAGCATGGAATCCCCCATCTTTTGAAAATCTGAGCTGCTACTGTTTCGTTCAGAGACCACTCATGAGGAGAGAGAATAGTCCTGCTCAGTCTGTCTGCCAATACATTGGATTTGCCTGGAATGTGGGTCGCTACCAGGAAGCGCTTGGTAGCCACTGCCCATTCCCACACCCTCATGGCCTCTCTGCAAAGGGGGTAAGATCTGGTCCCTCCTTGTTTGTTTAGATACCAGACCACCGACATGTTGCCTGTGTGGATGGCGATAATGCCTTGAGGGAGAAACTTGTGGAGGGCTTGTAAGGACAGAAGTACAGCCCTCATTTCCAACACATTGATATGGAGAGATGTTTCGTTGGGAAGCCAAGAACCTTGAACTGACCTGCCCAGACAATGCCCCCCCCACCCCGTCTGGGAGGCATCCGTAGTCAAGGTGGCCACCGGAGGGGTATAACAAAGGGTCTTCCCTGATTCAGATTGGATGGCAGAAGCCACCAGCGGAGGTCCCGTTTGCACGTTTCTGTAATCAGTATGTGATGATTGAGGGGGAGATCTTCCATTGTGTCGATAATAGCCACTGGAGAATCCTCATGTGCAACCTTGCCAGAGGAACTAGGAGAACCGTGGCAGACATTGAACCTAAAAGTTGCAGGACCATCCTGGCTGGGGCTTTGGATCTTAGAAGCAGGGCTCGGACCTGATTTTGTAATGTTTGTATCCTTTCGGTAGGAAGGAAGATCCGCATTAATTTTGAGTCTATCTCTGCTCCTATGAATCTTATGCGCTGAGAAGGCAGCAAGACACACTTTGACCAGTTGAATGTAATTCCCAGGGAAACACCCAGGGAGATGGTGGCTTGTAGGTTCTCTAGTAGTAGATGCCTGGTGGTGGCAGTCAGGAGCCAGTCGTCCAGATAGGGAAACACTTGGAATCCGAGACTCCTCAGGTGAGCAGTCACTACTGCCAAACACTTGGTGAACACCCTGGGGGCTGTGGTGAGACCAAAGGGCAGTGCACAAAATTGGAAATGACTGTCTCCCAGGCTGAAGCGCAGATACCTCCTGGACGCCTGATGTATCGGTATGTGATAATAGGCGTCCTTGAGATCTATGGAGCACATCCAAACATCTTTCTCCAACAATGGGAGAATGGATTGTAAAGTGACCATTCGAATTTGGACTTCATGACGGACTGGTTTAGTTTGCTGAGATCCAAAATGGGTCTCAGGTCCCCTGTCTTTTGGCACTAAAAGAACCTTGAGTAATTTCGGATCCGATCTGGTCTGTGGGGACCGGTTGGATGACTCCTTTTCTAGCAGCTTTGAAGCTTCTACGGCTGAAATTTCCCTTTGACAGGGTGGACGGTGCGGGATTTTTGGACGGTGGGGGTGAGCGTGTAAAGGGAATGGTGTAACCTCCGGCAATAATCCAAGCACCCATCTGTCCTGAGTAATAGACTCCCAGGCTTTTAGGTGCTTGGCAAAACGGCACCCGACTGGCTCTGGAGCAGCACAGCCGGGCAATCCCTCATGGAGTGTGGGAGGCTGAAGAGCCACGAAAGGACTCGCGGTCTCCAGTGTTGCGGGGGCCTCTGCCGCCTCTGGGACGGCGTCTCCCAGAAAAATTTCCCCGTCCTCTGCCTCTGGAAGGGGAATCTTCCTGCTGTTGAGGAAAGAATTTCTGTGATTTGCGGAACCACATCTTCCCTCCTCTTTTAGCCTTGGGATAAAGCCGAAAGGGAGTGGAAAATCATGCTCCTACGGCAGATAAAGTCTTTCCCTCCTGCTCACAGCGGGTAAGAGTGTCTTTTACCTTGGGTCCAAACAAAGAGGACCCATCAAAGGGAGCGTCGGCAAAGGAAGACTTGAAGGCCTCCGCGAAATGACACAAACGGAGCCAGGCTTGTCTTCGTAGAGCCACGCCTGTGCCTGCCGCTCTGCCTGCCCCTTCGGCCGCATATGAAATGAGCCTCATGGACGAGTTAGAAATCGAGGTAAGGATAGCCAACTGAGAGCTAACCGACTGGGCTAGCTGCTCAGGTAGGTTACCTGAGAGGGAGTCTGAGAGCTCCTTGACCAGATCCCTCTGTAGTCTGGTGAAATGTGCCAAATAATTCAGGGACCTCAGAGTAAAGGCCGCTGAAGTCAGGGTGCGCTTCCCGTACCAGTCCATGCTCCTAGACTCCTTATTAGGAGGATGAACGGACGTTGAAGCCTCTGCCACGTCCTGCTGGGTAGCAGATGCCACCACCATGGCATCTACAGCCACGCCTTTCGTTAAGAACTCCTTCTCGGGTGGGGCAGACAAAAATTTGTTAGGGCGAGAAGGCACTGGTTCCACAGTATCTGGATGTTCCCACGCCCTCCGACAAACCAAATCCAGGAGCTCGTCGAAGGGCGGAGACACCCAGGAGGCAGAGGGCTGAGCCCCGAAGGCCTTGAGGAACACCGACTCATCAGCGGAGGGGGGTTTGGAATTCCAGCCGCCTCGTTGCTTGAGGATCTCTAGAATGTCTGCAAATGAGACCGCGAGTCCTTTCGTGGCTCTTCAGCCTCCCACACTCCATGAGGGATTGCCCGGCTGTGCTGCTCCGGAGCCAGTCGGGTGCCGTTTTGCCAAGCACCTAAAAGCCTGGGAGTCTATTACTCAGGACAGATGGGTGCTTCGGATTATTGCCGGAGGTTACACCATTCCCTTTACACGCTCACCCCCACCGTCCAAAAAAATCCCGGACCCACCACCCAGTCAAAGGGAAATTGCAGCCGTAGAAGCTTCAAAGCTGCTAGAAAAAGGAGTCATCCAACCGGTCCCCACAGACCAGATCGGATCCGAAATTACTCAAGGTTCTTTTAGTGCCAAAAGACAGGGGACCTGAGACCCATTTTGGATCTCAGCAAACTAAACCAGTCCGTCATGAAGTCCAAATTCCGAATGGTCACTTTACAATCCATTCTCCCATTGTTGGAGAAAGATGTTTGGATGTGCTCCATAGATCTCAAGGATGCCTATTATCACATACCGATACATCAGGCGTCCAGGAGGTATCTGCGCTTCAGCCTGGGAGACAGTCATTTCCAATTTTGTGCACTGCCCTTTGGTCTCACCACAGCCCCAGGGTGTTCACCAAGTGTTTGGCAGTAGTGACTGCTCACCTGAGGAGTCTCGGATTCCAAGTGTTTCCCTATCTGGACGACTGGCTCCTGACTGCCACCACCAGGCATCTACTACTAGAGAACCTACAAGCCACCATCTCCCTGGGTGTTTCCCTGGGAATTACATTCAACTGGTCAAAGTCTGTCTTGCTGCCTTCTCAGCGCATAAGATTCATAGGAGCAGAGATAGACTCAAAATTAATGCGGATCTTCCTTCCTACCGAAAGGATACAAACATTACAAAATCAGGTCCGAGCCCTGCTTCTAAGATCCAAAGCCCCAGCCAGGATGGTCCTGCAACTTTTAGGTTCAATGTCTGCCACGGTTCTCCTAGTTTCTCTGGGGACCCCTCCGCATCATCAAGATCAGTGTCCGATGTAAGAGACTCATCGGGGGAGTCCACGTGCTTCCTCTTGCACGATCTCTTCCTTGGGGCTCCTCCAAGACAACTCCGAAGACCCTGAGGAGGAGGGGAACCCCGAGTGGGGCTAACCTCAGGCCCCGGGGCTCCGCTGCCTAGAGACAGGGGAACTACCAAAGACCCAGTCTCCATGCCCAGGGAAGGTGCCGGTAAAGCCGTAGAGATGGCCGAAGAAGATTTGGCCAAGGCACTCCTCATAGCTCTGAAGGCCGGACCCCCAGAATCCTGGGAGGGTCCAGTCTCCGGAGCCATGATAGCAGACGGAAGTCCCACGGCCGAAGCACCGAGAGGGAGGCTTGGAACCGACAGCATTGGTCCCGAAACGTCACCACCGGGCCCGGCCGAAGAAGTCCGTGTGCTAAACTCGGACCCGAAGGCCAGGGTTGGAGTAAGGGTCGGAGCCGACCCTAGGATCTCTACTGGCTCCATCAGCACCTGCTCCGACGGAGCCGAAGCGGTCAGAGGAGGAATGGCAATGAAATGGGCTATCGGCTCCGAAGCCAATTGGGTCGGAGCCGAAACAAATTTCTGAAAGACTGGGGACTGGAAAAGTCTTTGGAGTACCCTGTCTATGTCCGAATCTGACATCCTTGATGACCTGGAAGAGACCGAACGGGTCCGAGTAGGCCTCTCCAATGGCTCCAAGGGACTAGGGGACCGGCTCCGAATCGACTCGATAATTATCGGCGCCGACGGAGTGTCCAAACCAATTTCCATCGGTGCCGAAGAGGGCTTCGGCGCCGAGGAGGAAGTGTCTGAGCGGACAACCTTCATCGGCTCCAAGATCAGTGGAGCCGATGAAGATGACCCGCCTCACGAGGCCCCAGCCGCCGGCCCCGAACCCAGAGGAGTCGAGGCTGGAGGCATCGAGGCAGACCGTTCCGCCCTCGGCTCCGAAGTCCGTGGAGCCGAAGGAGAAGACTGCCTATGTCTTTTGGCGGTCGGTTCCGACGGGCTGGTCGGAGCCGACGCCCTTTTCTTCTTTGCAGGAGAAGGAGAGGAAGCTAAAGCCTCTTCAAATGAGGGTTTAATAAGGCCTTTTAAAATAAGTTTATTTTTCCTCTCTTGGAGGACCCTCGAGGAAAACACGTGGCACACGCTACAGGAATCCTGCAAATGTTTGGCGCCCAAACAGTACACACAGAGAGAATGGTCATCTGTTATTGACATCTTGAAACTGCACTTAGTGCACTTTTTAAATCCTGAAGGCCTAGGAGCCTGTGACATTATGGCAACCAATTTAGTGACTAGCTAAATCAAACACACTAAATATCACAGAAAAAACTCTCTTTTCTTTTCTTTTTTGAGAACCGTTTTTTTGAGAACCAAAGGCTGTCACAAAAATAACTAAAGGGATCCAAAAATCCCTAAATAAATGGACTTGAACAACAATGGACTGACAGGGGAAGGCCCTTCAACTCAAAGGGGACCTCTAGTCAGAAAAAACGCAATCACCACACAAATATTAAACAGAAAATATCCACTCATACACAAAACACGAGATAGCTGTTAAAACAGCTTTTTGTTCAATTTTTAGGAAATTCCTGACAGGAAAGTAAGTGAAGAAAACACTACTTAGCTCAGCCAGCTCGAGACCACGTCTTTGCTTGTTAGCGGCAAATGAGATCTGGGGGACTGGTAGTGGTGCATCCTGGGATATAGTAAGCTCAGCCAATAAGAGACTTCGCTCTTTGGCATAAGCGTGCCGAGTCGGAGCCGAGGATCGGCTCCGAACCCATCAGTCAGAATGTAGGCGAGATAGGATCACATAACATCAGTGATTTTTCCCAGAGAACCTCTCACCTCTACATCTTTGCATATACCATCCAAGAGATTGCACAATATGGAAAGGACATATTCCCAATACTTCCTGAACAGCGATCTTGCACAACTAAGTGCAGACGCCTTTCGATCAGCTGTGCCACAGTTTAGACAACTTGTGCCTTTAATTGATCATTATGCACATTGACAAAGTTCAGTGAGCTGAAAAATCAGTTAAGTGGTACATTGATAAATCTGTTGTCATAGATTTATTTATGTGAGGACCTTGAGATGTTTTTTTCATGTTGGCACCAGGAAAAGTCAAATCAGTTGTTTCAAACTGCGGTTCCTACATATGTAAGCATGTATGCCCTTAATCATGGAGTCAACAAAAGTACTGTTTCCTTTGGTGAATGCTTAATACTTTTTCCTGATGATGATCTATGTTAGTCAATAGCATGTTTGATAACTTAGTGGAACATTCTACTTATCTATCAACATGTGCCAACAGTTTCCATCTCTTTTGCACTTTTATGACTAGTATCATCTCTGGATTCCAAGTCCTTGTCATGCTTTCTCTTTCTCTTCTCTCTTTGTATCTTATTTGTAAAATATTTGTAAATGTAATATCTCAAATGCTCCTCACTATTGCATTTTATTCCTCAACAGAACTTATTTCTGCATAGATTCATAGGCAGTTACTAGGCTTGCAGTCTGTAGGACGAGTGAGGAATTTAGCCCAAATTCCCAGTTGACCCCATACCTCTCAGCCTCTTTAGTGCAAGAAATATGGACAAAGCCCAATAAAATGGGGGACAAAGTCCCAAAATAGGTTCATATTTTAAATATTGCTCTTATAAACTCAAGACAGTTGCTAGTGTAACAGGGTTTGTTTAACATACATTTTTGAAAGCTATGAAGTCTGAAACTCAGATGTAGGTCATTATTTAGTGACTTCAAATCTTTGATCAGCCCAGTGATTTGTCAGAAAACCACAAATTTTATGAGGAACAGACAAAAAATATGTGCCAGAAATCTGGGCACTCTGCGAAAATCTGAACAGGTGAGCGGTATGGTTGCCCCCAAGCACTGCCTGGCTAAGTGACTTGGCTCAAGGTCAGAGTAGGCAAATGAGGGCACAAAGAAGCAAACCCTGTACAACAGGAACTACAGCTTATAGCCTTAACTCTCTGAACCATCTGCAAGACTTCAGCATAAATCCTGTCCATATTTTCATTTTTTTCATCTTTATTACCTGAATATGTGTTTCTAAAAGTAGTGCTCATATTTTCAATTTCTCAGTGTGTTATTCATCTTACAACTACTTCTGTATTGTTTTCACATACCATATCCTGGTCTTCTCTTTCTGTGTCAATGCCCCTACCTATCTTTAGTTTTTGGCTACTGGTGTTTCATTTTTGCCTATTTCCCTTTCTTTGTCTAGTTTTCTTTTTCTTTTTACCATATAAAATGTTTTTCTGCTGATTCTGAATCAGTCTTTAACGAATCTGGACTGGGTTGATGCCAGAGTATGAAGATTACCTATGTCCTTGTTAATAAGATCCATAATGATTCTTATCATGGCCTTGTAGATGAGCCTAATCAAGCTTATGGGTCTATAATTCCCAGGGTCAGTTGATGGTCTCTGTTTGTGCAGAGGGATTACTCTTGCTGTCCTCCATTTTGCTGGAACATAGCCAGTTCACAGGCTGTGGTTAAATAGGGATCCAAGTGGGTCTGCTAGGTCATGTTTTAAGTTGTTTAAAAGGCAACCTGGAATGTTGTCTGGTTCCGATGATGCCATGTTTTTGGCCTTGGAGAGTGCCGATATGACCTTCTCTCTTGAGATAATAGGCTGAGGAATGGTGGCAGGTATACTTTGGGGGATGACCAGAGGAGACAGCGGGTGAAGTTTTCTCCAAATCTATCATCTAGCAGGTTGGCTATTACCTCCGGTTGAGTATGGATGGTGCCATCCACAACCAGTTCAGCACATAGCTGGGTATTCCCTTTTAGATTTTGGATGTGGTTAAAGAATGCCTTGTGATTATTCTTAGCTAGGGAGGCTATTTTTCTTCATAATTAGCTTTGGAAGACTTGACAAGATCTCTAATTTGTTTAAGCAAGAGAGGAATGTCTTCCTCTGCTGAGCCATTTCCCCCTTGTTTTGGAAATTAGTTTCTTTCTCTTGTTGTATAGCCTGTTTATGCTAGGGGTCCACCAGAGTGGCTTGTTTTTTCGTCAAGACCTGGTTTTACTCCAGTCAGGTACAGCTGATTCTTTACAACTGCTTAAGTGGTTATACAGGGCATTGGTGTGTACCTCTGCACAGCAGTCCATGTTGTCTGCATTTGAGGGGGCTTTGAAATGTCTTATACCATCACACAGTAGGAAGTAATTTGTCTTTGAAGAATTCTTAACCGTTTTTGAGCTTGATGGGGTATCTGGTCTTATAATTACATCAAAAGAGACTGATTTATGATCTGATCTTATCAGGAAGGACATCACACGGGGGGGGGGGTGCAATGCTTTCCCATATTAGTGAGTACTATGTCCAGGACATTTGAGTGTCTTGCAGGTGTGCTGACTAGCTGTTCCAGAACATTTGCATTGATAAAGTCCAAGAACCTCTGAGTCAGCATGCTTGTGGTCATGTATGCTTCCCAGTCAATGGTAGGATAATTAAAATCACCCATTAGTAAGGTGTTTGGCTGTATGGCAAGTGACTCTAGTAAGTCCAGGTATGCGGTATGCTTTTCCTATTTCCTGGTGGGTGACCTATAGCTAGCTATGATGTGGTAGGGGGCTTTGCCTATAGTTAATTGGACATGGAGTAGCTCAAGAGAGTTATACTGTTTGACCAGTCTCGAGGTGTACTTATCCTTAATGAAAATTGATACACCTCCTCCTTTGGTTCTTTCATCCTTGGTTTGTGGTCTGAACGTATAGAAGGCATTGTAGCCCTACAAAGCTGGGATGCTTTCCGCACCTTTGAATCATATCTTGGTGATGGCACAGATGTCAGTATCTTCTCACAATCCTTCTTATCAATTACTGTTATCTTTTTATTTTTATTTCTGTATGTTTACATTTCTGCTTATCCTATCTTCTTATTTCCTTATGTTGTGCCACTTGTTTTGTCTGGACCTTTGCCTTGTAATGAGACTCCCTCTGGAGGTCCATGAAAGACAAAGGAAACTTACCTCACATTCTCCTTGCTCTATGACTGTTACTTCATATGGATTTCTTCCTTGAGGAGGTTTATTTTACTTGCCTGTTATAACAGAAGCACCCTGCTGTCTAAAGGTAATAGTTTTTTTCCATTCCTCAGGTTCTGAATCTGCTATGTTTGCTTCCATATTTTTGTACCTTTTATTCTTGACTATACTTTTTCTTTCTCTTCATGTGTTTAGTAACCTTTCCTATGCATAACATCCTGTTATCTATTCTTTGACAAAGCTGGTCACAGTTATTAAATTTTTGCATGACAGGGTTAGTTAGCTACCTTTTTCCTTGTTTTACTGCCCAGTATGCAGGGTATGTCTCATAACTTTTTACAGCTGAAACAACTGTCCTGTGGATTTCTACTAGTCACCTTAAAAATAGTCACATGAACTATATCTTCTTAAAAATGTACTACTTAGAAGATCATATAAGGCAAAGTTATAAAAGGCCTCCATTTCTAAAGTTGTTCCAAGTAAATGCACCAACACAATTACTGGTCTCCCAAGTTCAAAAACAAAAACTGTCCAAATCCACAAACACAGTAATTGGCTTCAGTGATAGAAAATTGTCACAAAAAAGTGTTTCTGTTTTCCACAACTGCATTAAAACTTGCCATATCACATCTTTGTCTGAATATTAAAATTAACTTTTCCCTTTCCCTTATTATAGAAGTTCATAGTTAGTTGCTAAGCGTAAAGTCCAGGAGACCATTAAGGAGCCTAGTCCAAATTCCTAATTGTCTGTGACTTGCTCAGTGTTACACAATAGGCAAACAAAGGCTGAATGAATCAAACCCTGTACCACAGGAAAAAGTACATTAACAGTTCATACACATTATCCTCTGTAAAAACTAACAGATTGCAACCAATGACCTACTGCTTCCATGTGCCATTTTTAAACTTCAGCACTTCCACTTTGAAATGCCAGACTGTAATGAAATACAACCAAGATCACAGTTCCTAAAGTCAAGATATCACTCTGTATACTTATGTAAGGTTGTTAAAAAATAAGTTACAGATTTTTGATAAAACTAGCGAATCAGTTTTTATCAGCCTCAAGGATGAATGTGACTGAAAACACAACTGACTTGTCACTTTATTAATTGTGTTTCTATTTAGGTATTCTCATGCAAAGCAGACATCAATGCCCCTTACTAAAAAGGACAGGGGAATTATACTAAATGATATTACCACCCAATAAAACCAAGAAATAGTACAGTTTTATGTAAACAATTCTATAAAAACTGGCAAATATTAGCCAAAGGTATATCAAGGGAGCATCTGCTAATATCAATACCGAAAGCAACGTGTTATGCTCACTTAAAAAAAAAAAATTATTATACATGTTCTGAAACCAGACATCTAAGGTAATCTCCCCTGTTCTGAAGGGGTTCCTTGCATAGAAATGGAATAATCCCCTTTCCCCAGCATTGCCTAAGATCAAGTTTGCGTTTAACTCCTGAAAGACCAATAACTTAAGTATAGATATGTATGACCATGTGACAGTTTAGAAGACAATCTGCACTGGAGCTGCAAGAACATGAAATGCTGTACCAATGGAAGTGCATACAGTAACACCAGATGCCAAAGGAAAGGAATTTTTTCATGAGATGGAAAGGGGGTAGGAGGGACAGAAGCGGAGAAAGGACAGAAACAGACAATACAGGTCTATTGTTATGGTGAGTACATAACTTTCGTATCTGATAAAGTCTTTTCTGTCCATTCTTCAACTGATGTGGCAGAATTCCCAGCTACTTAATTTCATGGGTGGTCTCATGTCAAGATCTTGTAGAGGACAGCAGAAATAAAAGCAACCCTATTTCTGGAAAGTAAATCCAATTTGTAGTGCGAAATAAAAGAAAGAATATTAGACCAGTAGCAGCAGCACAAATATCATCAGTCAAAGCCCTAGAAAAGAACGCTGCAGAAGTGGAAAAAGATCTTGTTGAGTGTTTTTGGTGGTTTAGGCATAGCCAGACCCTTTTGATTACATACATGGGAGATACAACCAGACAGCCATCTAACTAAAATAACATTTGACATGCCTTTACCGATTTTGGCTTTAGAAAAAGAAATATAATTGGTCTGACTCCCTGAAAGGTTTGGTTTGATGAAGGTCAAAACATAATTGTCTGTGGACATCTAATAAATGGAGCATGTATTCTCCTTTATTGGAAAAATTTCAAAAGAAGACTGGTAGATTAATACTCTGACAGACTGATGTCTCTGTAATTATTTCAGGCAAATGTGAAGGGTTGGTGCAAAAAGAATTTATTTTTATTTATTTATTTTATTTATTTTATTTAAATTTGTTGACCGGGAGTGTCCGACTGGACGTGGGTCCATTTTCAGCGGAGGCCCGGGGAGAAAAGCTCCACAGTAAAATAAACAGACAGTAGTTACATTGGATTACATAGTGATTAACAATTTAACATAGAAATTACTTACAACATATTTACAGATGAAGAACATAGTACATCAGTAGACAACTAGAATCTTTATCTGTGAAGTACACAACAGGCATTAACAAATGTAACAATGAGAAGTTCCTGCTGTATAATAAGTACTAGGCTTATGAGCATCTGAGCTTGCTATCATCAAGGTAGTTAGTGGAGGTGAAGGAAAGGTAGTAGTTGGATGGGGTGGATGATATTAGAGTGGGAGTTACAACGGCATAGCCAGCATGTTTTTAGGTGCGCTTTTAATAAAGTTTTGAAGTTGGTGCTTGATGGTACGGAGGTAATTGTGGGTGGGAGTGAGTTCCATAATTTGGCTATGGCGCAAGAGAATAGTGCTTCACCAGCAGAGTTATTGGCTTTAGTGATCTGCAAGTGATTTTTGTTGCTGGATCTTAGTGGTCTGGTGGTGTGATAGGGTTGGAATAGATTCTGGAGGGATGGGACATTTAGTGGATGGTTTACTAGTTTGTGGGCGAGTGAGAGTTGATACCACTGAAGGAGGTGAGGGAGTTCAAGCCAGCCCAGTTCAGCAAGTGAGAGACAGTGGTGACTACGGTAGGATGCCCCTGTGGTGAATTTTGCGATTCTGTTGAAGCAGGTCTCTAGCTTGTTTAGATCACATTGCCTTAGGTTGGTATATACTGGAGAGGCATAAAGTAGGGTGGAGATAAGGTGGGAATTTGCTATTGAAATCTTTGCTGCTTTGGTGAGAAATTGTTTATTTCTGTATAATGCTCCTAGTTTTTGTGGACTTTTATGGTCATGGATATGTGAATGTCAAATTTTAGTTTATTGTCTATTTCCACTCCTAGCAATTTGGTGTGTTCAGTTGGGTATATAGTGGTGTTGTCTTTTGCTGTGATGTTAAAGTGAGAGTTGTTTTGAGTATGTTTGGTGGGTTGGAAGATGAGTAGTTTAGTTTTGTTTGGGTTGAGTATTAATTGGGCATCAGATAACTATGTTTCAACAGAGGAAAAGGCTTCCTGTGTGACTTTTTGCAGTTTGGGTAGGGACTGGGCTGAGCAGATGATGGTAGAGTCATCTGCGTATTGGATGAGTGTGCCATGTTTGGTGGCAGAGGCTAGATTATTGGTGTAAACAGAGAAAAGTAGGGGTCCAAGGATGGATCCTTGGGGAACCCCTATGGAGACAGGTAGTTGGGGAGATATGTCATTCTGCCATACAACGGATTGTTGGCGGTCAGACAGGTAACTCTGAAACCAGTTGGTGACTGATTGTGAGAAGGATAGGTTATTGAGGACAGAGATAAGTTGTTTGTGTGGGACCATGTCAAATGCTTTATATAGGTCTAGGAAAGTAGCAGAGGAGAGATAGCCATTGTTTTTATGCTGAAGGATAGTATTTGTAAAGGAGAGTAAGGCAGTGGTGGTGCTATGGTTTGGTCAGAAACCATGCTGAGTACTGGAAAGGAGGTTGTTAGTAAGGAGGTAGTGTGAGACCTGAGAGTGTATGCATCTCTCTAGTATTTTGGAGAGTGGAGAGAGAATAGCTATGGGGCGGTAATTGGTTAGTTCTGCAGAGGGTCCGCCTTTGTGGAAGGGAATTATATGTGAGACTTTCCACAATGTGGGAACGTAACTTTCTGACAGAGATCGGTTAATCAAGATGGATACTGGGTAGGCCAGAGCATCAGCTGCGATTTGTAGGTATTCACTTGGGAGGTTGTCTGCTGCTAATTTGGTGGGTTTAAGTTTAGTTAAGAGTTTTTATGTTGGAGGTAGGTACAGGAGAAAAAGAGAAGGCAGTGGGGAGATTACTAGTTGAAGGTGTGGGTTGGAGGGAGGGGTTGTGTTGTTTAGCTAGTGATAGTATGGTTTGGGTGAAGTGTGTGTTGAATGAGGTAGCAATATTTTCTGAGGAGTGAGGGATGTTAGGAGGAGGGGTACTGACTTTACCTGGGTGGAGGATGGAGTTTATGGAGGACCAGAATTGTTTGGGGCTGTGTTGTGAGGAGTCTAGGGCAGACTGGTAGTATTGGAATTTGTCCTGTTTTATTAGCTTTTTGGCTCTATTGCGTAGTTCTAGGAATTTCTGTCTAGCTGCGGGGGTTTTGGTTTTGCGCCAGTGCTCCCAGGCTTTATCCCTGTTTTTCATTTCTGACTTAGTAGTTTTCTGTGCCCATGGGGAGGGTTGTGCTTTGGTTCTGGAAAATCTTATGGGGGCATGGTAATTAAGGATGTTCAGGAAGGTAGTATTAAAAGATTCAACTGCGTCATCTAGACTGAGGTACTTTAGAGCATGCCAGTTACATTCTTTGAGGGATGAGATGAGTGTGAGTGGGTTAAAGTTTATTTTTTTACGTATTTGACGATAGATGACAGGTTTAGCTTGGCACAGGTATTTTTTGAGTAGGAATGTTGGGGAGTGATCACTGAGGCTATCTGATAAGCAGCCTGTTATATATGACTGGGGGTTCTTACTGACTGGTATCCAATCCAGGGTAGAGTGCTTGCTGGAGTTTTTATTTATCCTTGTTGGTGACTGGACTAGTTGGGTGAAGCCATGAAGGTGTACATGATGGGTTGGATTGTTGCCAGAACAGGATTGCCAGTCAATATTGAAATCACCTAAGATGATACTTTCTTGGGGGAGATGGTGGGTAGACCAGCTGAGGAGGTTTTCTAGTGGAGGGATGTTTTGGCCAGGTGGGAAGTAACATCCAATTATGTTGATGGTTTTGTTTCGGTTAATTTTGAGGTTGGTATATATTATTTCTTCATTGCCTATTTGTGGAGCTGATGATTTTTAGATCTGGATGTTTAGATGTTGTTTAAATATTACAGCTACACCACCTCCTTTTTTGTTTAGCCGGTCTACTCTTAGTATGCCGTAACCTGTAGGGAGTATCTGCTCACTGGTAATGTGAGGTTTTAGCCAGGTTTCTGTCAGGACGTCTATATCTGGGGAGTATAAGTCTATGGTGGCATGGAGTTCATGGACTTTGTTGGATATACTTCTAATATTTAGGCTTAGTAGAAGGAAGTCACTTGGCTTTCTATTGGCTGTAATATGGGAGAAGTTGTGGTTTCTAGTCTGATTATGAGGATTGGGGTTGGAGATGGTAGGGCCAGGGATGGGGTGGATGTCTCCACTTAGGGCTAGTTTTGATATGCATGAGATTATTAGTTTTCTCAGTTTTTGAATGTGTTTGTTTATAAGGGAAATTTTATGATTGTTCTCTGTGGGTAATAGGTATGGTGGGAGGGTTACTATGTTAAGTTGTAGGGATGCTTTACGTTTGAGTAATATAGTTGGTAGAATATGTGGGGGGTGCATAGGGATGGTTCTTGAGCTGGTGGAGGGGAGCTGAGTATGGGTGAGACATGGGTGGTGGTGTGAGTAGTAGTACAGTGGTAATAGTTGAGTGGGGGAATGATGGAGCTTTGGTAGGATGTAAGATATGCAAGGAGAGTGCATGCAGTGAGCAAAGGAAAGGTATGCTTGTACATGTCAGTTGAGGAGGTGTGATAGTAGAGGGAATATGGAGGAGGTAGTGTTGGGTTAGCACTGTGGTTGGCTATTGGAAAGATGGGAGGGGTTTGAGTGCAATAAAGGTGGGACCACTGGGGGCGGGAGAGAATAGGGGGCAGGGCGGGAGCAGCGGTAGAGACCCTGTTAGGTTCTTGTATGAGGGGCTGGAAACAATCACAAAGCAAGACAAGTATGTGTTAAGAACAATCACAATTGACCAAGGACTGCTCTGAAACTGTAAGTCTTGTCTTAATTTCTCAGGTGGAAAACCAGGATAACCTTGTATCAGTAGGCTACTGTGGTATAGTTTAAACAAACACACAGTATTGATCAGTTATGGATACTATTTGCTAACAGAAGGGAATAAGAGAAAGTGGAAGATGTGTGTGGTGGTGGTGGTGGTGGGGGGGGGGGCTGCTTACAGCCAAAGCACAGTGCTCTCCAGGGGAAAATGAAGATTGGCTCAAACAGTTAGAAACTGTAATTGTCAGTTAGAAACCCTGTCCTTGTGGAAAATAATATATGGAGGTTGACAAAACATGGCTTAGAGCTCTGATATCCTTCTACCTGAAATAAATGCTACAAGAAAAAGGGTTTTCCAAGCCAGAAATTTTAAATCCTCCTTGTCAGTAGGTTCAAAATGGACTTGGGGCAAGGCATATAGCTAGATAGTTGTCCCAAGAGGGAATAGGATCTCTGTGCCAAGATCTAAGAAGAAAGGTACCTTTCAGGAAAGCTTTACATAAATTGAGTGAGACTAAGGAAGTGTGATTCTCTCCAATATTGAAATCTGAGCATTGCTGGCTGAACCTTGACACTTGAATAATTAGTTCTGTTATGCAAAATCATGAAGCTGTTATGCAATCATGATGCTCCTCTACTCTATGTACTGCTACACTATTTTATCTGCTGTTCTCTTCCTGGCCTATAAAGCCACTGACCTCCACAACCTTCGTATTATCTACCAACACTCCAATGCACAAACTCAGACTAACCATCAACCTCCACCCAAACCTTACAGCCACATCTGCTCACAACTGTATGATACTTCCAACTCTCTCCTTTATCCATTCAAACATAAAAAATCCTCAAACCCTCATCCCTCCACTTTCAGATTCCATCAGACTATCACCAAACTGAAAAAACCTACTACTCCACTCCCTTAAACATATATTACAAGTTGACATCCATCCCAACGCAGGTCACAGCAACAATTTACCTCCAGCTCAACTGCACCCCCAAAACTCTTATGTATACTCCTCTAACCAAACTCCCTGTGGGTCAAAGGCACAGACCTCTCTACCAACTACCTCCAAATCCAACCTACTAATAACAAATTTCAACATTAGAAGCCTTGTAAATAAAATTACTGAATTTCATGCTACCCTAGCCACCTACTCTCCTGACATTGCTGTCATAACAGAGACCTGGTTAAAACCTCACATCAATTACTCAGAAATTACTTTCAACAGTTATAACTTTATTAGACAAGACAGACTAAACAACAGAGGTGGTGTAGCAGTTTTGTTTACAGACTCTCTAAAACTAGAAAAACTAAACTATACATCTCCAGACATCCCCAATGCAGAAATTCTCATCACCTGCTTGCCTGACTGCAAATAAATCCTAGTAAAACCATGATTATCATAGATGCATATCTATCCCCATGGCAACAATCTTCCCAGCATAGAACTTCTCCTCTCTTGGTCTGCCTATGCATTCAATCAAGAAACTAATCTAAACTGGCTCTGCTTCTCCTCTAACTGCCCTACCAACTTTATCAATCTGTATAATTTCTCCCAAGTTATAAACTGTCCCACTCGCAATGACAAACACTCTAAAAAAGAGTAACTACTTGACTGGATACTAACTAACAAGCCAAACTTGAGTGACCAAGCTGACTGCCTTCCTATCATCCTTAGTGACTCTGCCCCTACATTTCTTCTTAGAATAAGAATTCAAACTGAGTCTTACAATGCCTTCAAATACATCAGCAGTAAAAAAACATTTCACCCCTGACCTCTTTTATCTATTATTAAAACATTGTGATTGGTCACTTTTACACAACCTAAACCTGGACCTTGCAGTAAAATTCTTTAACAACAAATTTCTTGAAATTCTAAACAGCCTAGCTCCCACCAGAAAAATATGCACCAAATCCAAACAACTACCATGGCTTTCTCTTGACACCAAACAACTGATTAAACAAAGTAACAGAGCCAGGGCCCTATACTCATCCACTAAAAACAAATCCGACCTCACCACTTATCAGCAATTAAGAAACCAAACTAAGAAAAATATTAATGATAAAAAAACACTACTTCCAAACCTCCCAACAAAAGTTCCTTCACAACCCACAAAAATTTTGGCAAACAGTCAACTTTCTCCTCAACTCTGGTAAATCCTCCAGCCCTACTCCTTCCACAACCAATAACTCCAAACCATTAGTTTCACAGTTTAACTCAAACTTTCTTAACTCTATCTCCTGCCTCCTTAATAACCACAAACAGCTACTTGTCACACTACCCTCCCTGCCTCTAGTACTACAAACTCCTTCTCCTTTAGACCTATTCAAACTTCTTACATTAAAATGCTCCTAAGCAAACTAAAACCCTGATGCCCGGCAGCCGATCAACTACCAAATGAATTCCTAAAAATAGTAGCACCTTCCAATGCCTATTCTATCTCTATACTAATCAATCGTTCCATCTCTGAACAATATGTGCCTCTCCTCTGGAAAGTAGCTCACATCACCCCCTTCCACAAGGGTGGTCCCTCTAGAGAAATCTTAAACTTCCACCCCATAGCTATCCTTCCACCCATATCCAAAATCCTAGAGAAATGTATTCAGCTACAACCCATCAACCACCTTACCACTAATAACACTCTGTCTGATACCCAGCATGGTTTTAGACCCCAGTATAGTACAAACAGAGCCTTGTTATCCTTCATCAACATTATTCATCACCTTATGAAAAAAGGACAAATAGTCTCTGCAATTTTCCTGGACATGTCAAAATCCTTTTACACCATTTCCCACCAACACAGCGATCAAACTTGCCTCAATCATACAATATGCAGACACATCTCTGATCTGCTGTGTCCCTTCCTCCACAAGAACTACAAGAAAAGATGCAAAAAGCATTCCTGGTAATTGACGTCCAAAAATCACAAAAGACTGAACACTGCTGGAGTTCCAAAACCTTCTATTTATTCGAGATACCAGACATACAAAAGATGAGCGCTTTCGGGCCTCTGCCCTTCATCAGATAAAGCATCTCACATAAGTCACACCTTTTAAAATACAATCTAACCAATAAAAATCAATAAAAGACCCGCCTATTCTTGGTAATTGAAATTTTACAATTAAACCACCAACTCATTCTTAACCCTAACAAGACTAGGTTAATGATTTTTACAAGCAAAACTACCAAACTGAGCTCCCTACCTCTCTCTATTCAGTCCACCAATGGTACCAAAAAATTGATCCATCAAAACAGGCCAAACTGCTAGGTGTTACAATAGATGATTGTCTCAAATTTGATATTCATATTTCACTAAGTATTACAAAAGTATTTTCAAAACACGGTGCTCTCTACATATCCAAACCTTAAGCAACACTCCAAGCCAGGCTAGCCACTGCTAGATCTCAGCTTCTCTCTACACTTTTCTGTTGCTATTCACCAACTTATGCAAGATCGACGTTTATAACCTTGAATCTTGCTACAACAAAACTGCTAAGTTTGCCACCAATCTACCTCATGAATCCCACCACTGTTCTGCTCTTCAAGAGTTTAACTGGCTAGAACTCCCCAACCTGTTAACATTAAACCAACTCACCCTCACCCATAACATCATACACAAAGAGCTGCCCCACAATTTCAACCCTAGTCCGAATACAGGTAAATAGCAGGTCCATTAGGTCTTCCGATAGGCCGTTGCTCAAAATAACACAATCGCATAACAACCATGGTGACTCCCTCTATCTAAACAACATAGCTAAGTCCTGGAATTCCTTGCCTCTAAGCATATAAAGCACCCCCTGCTATTCTTCTTTTAAGGCAAAAATAAAAGAATATCTTAAAAGCAAGTGACTGTGCCCCTGTAGTACTTCTGGATAACTCCTCTCTCCTACTATTCCTCAACTACACCCATCCACCTTTATAGCTGATTGCTATTTTGTTTCAAGGTTATAGTTAACTGTCTCCTCACTGTTTTAGATTTGAAATACTTGTAATACTTCAAAACTTCACAGTTAATCACTCTATTAGCACTACTTGTGCACATATCTCTTCAATAGGCATACTCACTGTCTGCTTAAATGTTTTGTGCCAGTTATCAATATATATGTGGTTACATTTCTAATTTGTTCCTATATTGTAATTAATTTAACTAGTTTTTACTGTTTAACTTACATAGGTTCATAGGTAGATACTAGGCTATTGGCCCCTAGGGCCTATATAAGCCTAGCCAAAAAGGTACACTGGCTTTCACCACCTAAGAAAATTATTTTCCTGTGCCCCTGTTGAGCAGAGCCACAGAAGTGATCCCCGGGGTGAATTTCTTATCTCCCATCCAAACATCAAGATTTTTCTTAAAGAGTGCTAATGAGGAGCTTTGTTTGCTATAGATAAGTAATTTGTTCCAGAGTATGGGAAGTCTCTGGGACAGGAATCTATCGCTCTAGCATGCTCTGTTTATTGTGGTGACAAGGTTTAGGTCCTTAGAGCGTGTAGCTTAGAGGGATTGGGATTTCTTTAAGTGGAGCATGTCCAACAGCTTTGGGTTTGGCATAGCTTTGTATGTTAGGAAGAGATCGCCTTTGAGTAGGTGATATGCAACGGAGTAAAGCAGAAGTTTTTTGAGACAGTCTGCGTAGGGCATCTGTTTGAGGCCGGTAATCCTCTTTGTGAGATATTTCTGCGGCTTTTCCAGTTGTTGTAGATGTCTTGTGAGGTACATGCAAAAAGGGATGCTGTATACTATAATGGGTCTAATGAGTGATGAGTAGAAGGGAACAATGATCTCTTTATCCCTGGATGAGAAACCTTTTGTGATGAGGTGTGCCATGTAGAAGGATTTCCTGACTACTGCGGCAATGTGATTGTCAAAGCAGAGACTACTGCCCACCTGTGTCCCAAGGTCTCTTATCACACTTTCAGTGTTAAGTAGACTACCGCCTATGTGGTAGTTCATGGGTACAGAGTTTTTACCAAAAGGGATTTTGGCATTGAGCTTGAGGCCATGGCTTTGACACCAGACATCTGTCTCAGTGAGGCCCTTTTGTAGAATGTCCACACCATTAGGAGTTTTGATTATGGCTCCTAGTTTGCAATCATCTGCAAACTTCATTAGCCAAAGACCTTCTGTGTTAGCCTGTACTGCAGAGAAGTAGATACCAACCAGGAGAGGACCCACAACTGAACCATGTGGTACTCCACTTGTCACTGGTCTGAAGTCGGATATGCAGTCTGCTACTTTCACAGTGTGGATTCTATCAGTGAGCCAGTTGGCAATCCATCTTGTGATATAGAGATTTATACCTAGTTTAGTGAGTTTATCTATAATTTCAGAGTGGGGGATGGTGCTGAATGCCTTGGCGAGATCTAGATAGGCTGTATGAACCACCTTACCCTCATCTATGGCTTTGGTGACTGCTTCAAAGAAGTCTGTCAGGTTTAGAATACATGATCTGTCTTTTACAAACCCGAACTGGGTGGGGTCCAGACTTTGGAGATTATCAATGTCATTGTTTATAAATTCCATGATGATACGTTCCATAGCCTTGCAGACCAGGCTCATCAGGCTAATGGGGTGGTAGTTCCCGAGGTCCGTGGTGGCTCCTTCTTTGTGGAGTGGGATGACCGTCACTGTGTGTCTGAGGTAAGGCTATGACTGAACGTGGTACTTAGGTGGGGTGCCAGTTCGTTCTGTAGTTTGTGTAGAACGCAGCCTGGGATACTGTCAGGTCCCATGGATGCTGTGTTTTTGGCTTTGGAGAGTGTGGTTTTTACCTGTGCAGCCATGATTACAGGAACTTTGCATTCTTTCGGTATAGAGATGGGCCCTTTAGGGGGTAAGAGGGGGGTAAAGTTAGCAGTGAACCTATCTGCCAGGATGTTGGCAATATCAGTTGGTTCTGTATATTCAGTGCCATTGTGCTGTAACTCAGAGCAGATCTGAGTGCTGCCACTGAGATTCTTGACAGCTATAGAATGCTTTGCGGTTGTCTTTAGAATCAGTGGCGATTTTGTTTTCATAACTAGCTTTGGAGGATTTTATGAGGGATCTCAGCTTCTTAACTGAGGCTAACCAGGGAGTTCCTCCAATCATGGGATTTTACTCTTTTTTGCAACAATTTCTTTCTTCTGTTGTTGAGTTTGTTTATGGCAGGGGACCACCACATTGGCTTCCTTTTTTTGGAGGATAGCATCTTGATTCTTTTAGGGAATTGCACGATCAATGCACTCGTGTAAGTGCTTATAAAGTGCATTTGTGTAGGATTTAGCAGTCGTACCTCTATTGCCTGTCTGCATGGGTGTCATGAAGTTTGACACTTCTGTCTTAAGAAGCGTGAAGTTGGCTTTGGAGAAATATTTTATGGTGGTTTCCCCTAATGGGGGGTGGGGGCGGGATGTGGATGTCTAGGGTGATTAGCTTGTGGCCGGATCTGACCAATGAGGAACTGATGGTGTAGAACACCGGTTGCTCATGTTGCTAATGATGCTGCCCCTGGTGGGGGTGTGGATAGGTTGATCCAAGGCATTGTAATTTATGAATTCCAGAAAACATTTCAGCAAGAGTTGGTACACAAGCAGTTTTCCCAGTTAACAGTGGTGTAGTTGAAATCGCCCATTATTAGGGTGTAAGGTTGTAACCTAATATTTTCCACTGTATCAAGAAATGAGGAGTGGGAATCCTGGGACATGGTGGGGAATCTGTTGCAAGCTACAATTTAGATTGCAGTCTTGCCTAGAGTTAGTTACAATTGGATAATCTCGGATGCATTATGCTGAGCAACTAGCCTGGAGGTGTGGATATCCTTAATGAATATGAACATGTCTCCACCTTTAGTGTTTCGGTCTAGATTAGGTGGCCAAAAGGTGTGGTATGAATTATAGCCTGGTACTGCAGGGGTGATCTCTGGAGCCTTGAACCAGGTCTCTGTCACTGCACAGATGTCGATGTTCTCCATTTTAAGGAGTGCCTCGAGTGAATGCATTTTGAGGTTTAGACTTCTAGCACTGAGTAGCATTACTCTCAAATTTTGCTTGCTTGTACCTGTTACTGTGGTGTCTTTGTCATTTGAACCTTGCCTAAAAAAGGCACTATAGGGGGTGGCAAGAGCCTTAGCCAGTAGCCAGAATCCAAAGGGCGACAGGTAAAGGCCATCTCTGGCAAAGCACCGTGGTCTGTCGATCATTTCATCCCAGGCAGACAGATACTGGATCCCCTTAGAATGACACCAGAAGCTTAGCCAATTGTTGAAGTCAATCATTTTGTCCTTGTACTGTGGTATAATTCTGGGTGATGGCAGGATGCTACTCAGGGCTAGGGTCATACCTGCCTGGGCTACAAGATCGGACAGCTCCTCCATGTCTCTTTCCATGTAGTCCAGGGAGGTACGTCTCAGGTCATTTACACCAACATGGACAATGACAGAGTCATATTTGTACTTGTTGTGGAGTGACCTGAATACATGCATTATGTGGCAGATCCTGGCACCTGACAGGCAGCTGACAGTAACGTTTTCCTTGTTTAGCCTGGTGACTGGAACATCAGTGTGCCTGACTATAGCGTCACCTATGACTAGTTTGTTGGGTACGTTGTTATGCCTTA
This sequence comes from Protopterus annectens, assembly GCF_019279795.1. Classification (NCBI taxonomy): domain Eukaryota; kingdom Metazoa; phylum Chordata; order Ceratodontiformes; family Protopteridae; genus Protopterus; species Protopterus annectens. The sequence goes on from NC_056732.1 coordinate 1,766,487,540, forward strand.
TGGGCTGTGGTTGAGAGTCACACTGAGTTTGTGGACTATGTGTCATTTGGGTTTTGTTGGGGGGTGGAGGTTGCTTGCGTTTCTGCTTTGGAGGTTCCTGTTGCTTGGGCAGATTTTTATTGAGAGCCTCCATGAATGTAGGTGTGTGTTTTGCGTTTCTATGTGTGTGTTTTGGTGGTGTAGGTGTTTAGGTACTATTTGAAGAGTGTGGTGTGGTGCAAGTATTTACCTTCTCCTCTTGACTGTCTAGTCCAGTCTTGGGTGAAGACAGCTTTGATTCCAGTTTGGCTATACAAGTGCATCTCTCATAGGTTGTAGTGTTGGGTGGTAGGAGGAGAGGGTTGTCTGTGTACATGAGGCAATTGCTGCATTGCCCCAAGATGCCCAGATTCATCAGGTAGACAGGAGAAAACACTGGGAGCTGACCCTTAGACAGGCCTGGATAGGTGCTTATTTATTAAGTACTAAAAACTGTTTTCCTCTAGACAAGTGAGGAAAGTTGTAATTTGTAGATTATTTAGTGCTTACAATGAGTTCTGAACAAGTGCTGAGCTCAAAGAAACAGATTTGATTGCTAAAACTAAAAACTGGCTCGTTCTAAGGGAAAGTTCGAACAACAGACTTTATGGCACCAGGAATAGTTTAACCCTAGCTAAGCGGCGATGCATAAAGTGTTTTTTTTTTATTTGTTTATTTTTTTTTTAGATAAGCTACCTAGTGCTTACCACTCCCATTGATAAACTAGAATGCTTCCCTCCAACACAGAAAGATTTGGGGGCTCAGAAATTTACAAACAGTCCCGGATACAGCAAATCTGTATCTGGACTACACTACTTATAGGAAAGGCACAAAACAAGCTTATAATTGTTTTTTGTAAAGTGGAAAGGGAGAAAGGAGGAGAAGAAGATAATTCAAGGTTAAAAAACTAAGTGGGTTGGCCTTCTCAAATCTTCTCCCTTTATTAGGTAGAATGAGGTAATGACACTAGACTGGGAAGAGTGTCCCAGATCAAATTTACAGTACAGGTGGGCAACTGCAAAGCCACCAAGTATAAGAACAGGATACCAATAGGGAGGGAGGGTGGCAAACAAAAATCAGAACAAACAACCCAAACAGATGCTTAACAAATGTAGAAAATTCCAGTTAATACCTCACACACAGTGAAACTAGCTAGAAAAGTATACAGCAGACAATAAAAGTGCTATAAATAACTCATAAAAATAAGCATAAAACAGGATACTTAATGTTATATATCACAGATCAGTTTGTTCAGTGCTCTTCCTCTGATTAGCTCAGTGAGAAATGGCAGAAACACTCACAAGTTAACTTCTTAAGTAACAGAAAGTTGAAACCTAAAACAACTTTAAAAAAAAAAGCTTGAAAGAACCAATGAGGTGCTTACTCCAAGCCGTAGTCCAGGTAACCCCAATCAGCCAATGACCATAAACACTTCCCTCTCACTGAAATGCAAGACTGGCTTTGGCTAAACTAAGATGGCCTGGAACATGTGATCAGACACACAGCCTCTACCAACACACAACTAGGCCCAAAACACAAGCCTGAATATGGACAACGCTACAACTACCCACACTACTTAGGTAGAAAAAAAACTGCAGAAATGTTTATCATAGCAGAAAAGCAGCAGTGAGCCTTTAAATGAAAGTTTTAAACAGATAAAGGAGCAAGGAGACTCTAGAGAATGCTTTTAACTGCAGACAATTAAATTATATGATACACTCCATGGCAGGAAATCAGAATAAAGAAACCCAAATAGATGCTTAACAATTGTAGAAACTTTCCAGTTAACACTTCACACACAGTGAAACGAGCTAGAGAATTCTGCAGCAGACAATAAAAGTTCTCTAAATAACTCATAAAAATAAGCAAAAAAACAGGATACTTAATGTTATATATCATAGATCAGTTTGCTCAGCACCCTTCCTCCAATTAGCTCAGTGTGAAATGGCAGAAACACTCACAAGTTCTTAAGTAACAGAAAGTTGAAACCTGAAACAACGTTAAAAATGTTATGTAGCAAATTTATTCATGTACTTCTATGTAAATTCTGTAGTTTTTTTATCTGTCTTTGTTTTTGGAGCTTTTCTCCCCGGGTCTCTGCTGAAAACAGGCTACTAGCCCAGTCGGACACTACCCGGTAAACAAATGTAAATAAATAAATAAAGTGGAAGCAAAAAAAATAACTACTCATATAGGGGCTAAAAAGGATCTACATTTCTCTGTGAAGCCCAAATGGAAAATCACTTCCCCTTACTTTTGTGAACTTTCCTAGTGGATGGTTTCTGAAAAAAAGTAAGTGTATGGACCACTTTAGAGGAAAGCATGGACTGACTAGCCATCACTGGAAATAGAGAAACCATGTGGTTTGATTTAGGGCTCAAATCTCTGGATGAGACATTTCAAATGGCTGAGACGTGAGATCTGTATTCAGATCCAGCACTCAAGTGGGATGCACCAGATAAGGCCAGAGAATGGGAGACCACACTTTTCAAAGCCAGAAAGGGGCAATTAGAATAACTTTGATCTTCCATTGTAATGCTTTCTGCAGAAATTTCGAAATTAGGAGAGTTGATAGGAAGAAATATAGGAGACCAGAGAGCCAGTCATGAATTGCAACACCTCACAGGGACTTACCCTTTGGGGGGATCAGGGCAAAGAATCTGCTGCATTTGGAACTGGTGGGAGAAGCAAAAAGATCACAGCATGGTAGGTCCCACTGACAAAAGATTTAGGTTCATAGGTTCATAGATTAGTACTAAGCTAACTGCCCTTGTGAGCCATTTTAAGCTTAGCCAATTATCCCTTGTGAGACTCAAACCCTGCACCTTGTGTTTGTAAGGCAAACACCTTAACCATTAGGCCACCCTCCCTGGGGTGATTTGTGTCACTACTGTTGTATTTAGTGAGCACTCATGAGGTAGCAAAATAAATCTGCTCATTAGAACATTGGTCTTCCTCGTATATGTATTAGTATCAGATAATGGTTGAAAAATATCGCCCATTGCCAAACTCTCATTGTTCCCCAACACAATGGGTAGGAGCATGTTTCTCCTTGTTTGTTGATGCACCAGACTATTGACATGTTTTCAGTCTGGATAGAAATCCTCCTTAGAGGAAGGACATCCAGAAAAGCCTGCAACTTTAGGAGGACAGCCCTCATCTCTAAAACAAAGATGTGAAGATTGACCTCTGATGGGAACCACATGCCTTGGACCATCTTTCCCATGTAATGCCCCCCACCCTAGTTGGGAAGCATCTGTGGCCACTGCGGCTTTGGGAGAGGAAGGAACAAATGATGGCCCCAAATAACCTCTGCAGACTGAATCCACCAAGTTACATGATGTCTCTACATTTTTGTTAAATGCATTGGAAAGGTCATGATCTGGAATCTGATGGACCACTGGAGTGCTAGTGTCAACTGCAACACTTTCACATAATACCTTGCCAAGGGGATGAAAATAATGGAGGCTACCATCGACTCTAGAAGATGAAGAACTAGTTTTGCAGACGCTGCTGATAGGAAAGAAGTAGTATGGCTTAATCTTTTAGCATGACTAACCAATTTTCCTGTAACCTTCAATTTGAATGGTTGCATCCAAGTGTGTTCCTTTAAACTCCAGGACCTGTACTGGGGAAAAATGTGATTTGTCCCAGTTCACTGCAGTTCGTACAATGGAGCATAGCTGAAGCAAATAATTTCTGCTCTGGACTAGCAGACACCTGCTGAAGAAGATGGATGGGATAAGTAGTTGAACCTGATCCTTGATAGTAGATATATGATGAGACGGTAATGATGCTACCTGTGTTGTTGTATCCAGAAGTGTATCAATAAACTCCAGACTCTGGACTGGTGTTAGGTTTAATTTGGCATAATTTATTGTTATCCCCAGTGACTGGCAAAGCTGGAGCAAGTAGTCCTTGGAAAGTAGAAGGAGATGCTTGGAGGGGGCAGTGAGGAGCCTGTCATCCAGATATGGAAACACCTGTAATCCACTGAGACTCAGATGAGCAGCTACTGCTACCAAACATTTGGTAAACACCCTTGGGGCTGTGGTGAGTCCAAAGGCAGGGTTCTGAATTGGTAGTGACTAGCTCCCAACTGAAAGCATAAGTGTCTTTGGGAGCACCTGTCTATCTTGATGTGACAGTAATCATCCTGAAGATCTACTGAGCACATTCAATTGTCCTTGTGATGAAAAGGTAATTTGGAACTTTGACTTCTTCATATACTGATTCAAATTGCTTAGAGTAAAAAGATGCATAAGTTCCAAATCCTATTTGGTCTGGTGGGACCTCTTGTATGATTATTTTTTCTAACAGCTTTTGAATTTCTTGCACTGTGCCCATCCTATGACTGGGTGGAATGTTGGGAAGTTTCTTCTTTTTTGTGAAGAGGGGTTTGGAAAAAATGGGAATTAAATAACCTCTGTATATGATTTTTAGCATCCAGATATCCTTTTTTATATTTGCCCAGGCTTCTGGGTGCAGAGATAATCATCCCCTGACAGCCTTCAGAGTTGGACAGTCAGGCAGCGCTTCAGGAGCATTGAAAGGGTCTGTACAGAAATGAATCCTGGAACCTCTGGTTCTGTGAGCCTTCTCTGCCTCTAGGGTAATGTCGCCCAATAGAATTTGGTCCACTGCCTCTGGAGGAATTGTCCCCACGTGGATCTTGGAAAGGTCCCTGAGATTTTCAGAACCATATTTTGTTACTAACTTTCTGATTCCTGAAAAAGGTTCACTGATGGGTAGAAAACTTGATTCCCATGGCAGGCAAGGTCTTTCCATCTTGTTTGCTGCAGGTAAGTGTTTCTTTTACTGACAGCCCAAATAAGGATCTGTCATCGAATGGGGCATTGATGAAGGACATATTAAAGGGCTCTGCAGAGTCAAATAGCTGCATCCAGGCATGTCTCCTCAGGGCAATGCCTGAACTAGCTGCTTGTGAGGTGCCTTCAGCTATGTGAGAAATTAACCTCATTGAAGCATTTGAGATAAACAAAAGAATGGCCAAAGTCCTTTGCGGATATGGACTCTGAGAGATTATTTGAAAGCTCTTTGGTCAAATCTCTCTGAAGTCTCATGAAGTATGCCAGGTAATTGAGAGACCTCAGGGCAAATGTAGCCAAGGCAAAGACTTGCTTTCCAAATCTGTCCAATGCTATAGAATCCCTGTTTGGTGGATGGACAGAAGAGCTCTGTTTTGCTAGCTCTTTCTTGGTGACTACTGCCACCACCATAGCATCAACCGGGACGTCTTTGCTCAAGTGGGGTCTATCTTTTGGAGGGGCAAAGAATTTGTCAGGTCTCTTAAGGACAGGTTCAACAGTATCCATTTCCTTCCAAGCCCATCAGGAAACTAAATCAAAAAGTTCATCTGTCGGCAGGGGTAACCAAAACCTTAGATGGGCCAGAACCAAAAGCTTCCAAAAATAACCAATTTTTCCAGAGAGGGTTTTTCAGAAGACCAGCCACCTTTTGGTAGTGATCTGGGGGCCCCTTCTCCATAATAAAAATCAATATCCTCTGTGACGGAGTCTATTGGGGAGTCAATGTGTCTCCTCTTGCATGTTGTCCTCTGATGTACTTCCTCTGTGGGGTGGTCATGGGAGGTGACGGAAAAGAGGGGAAATTCTTCAAATGGAACCGATTGGACACTTATTGGAACTGGCTGTTTCTGTGGAGTAGATCTGATCGATGTAGAGTTCAGAGCTGATAAGGGGAAAGAGACTGGATCCAAAAAAATGAGGAGGCGATTCTCTGGAGACAGAAAAAGCCCATTCCACAATTTCAAAGGCAGATGGACTCAGACAGGCTTCAACCAAACTTGTTACAGCCAGAGCTCTCAGCAAAGGTAGGTCTTGACCTCTCTTGGATCTGTGCCTCGAGGATGGAACTGGACCACAAGGGCCTAGGCTCTGATGGGCAGGGATGGATCCAACAACACTGGAGTTGATCCCGGCCCCATGAACCCGACACTAACACTTCGGCTCCAGGACCCATTCTAATCCGAGAGTATCAGAGAGGAACTAGTCAGGGATATGGTCGAAGAAGATATCGTCCTCGGATCCAACTCCAAACCTCTCAGGGATATCAGGTCCTGGGACTCTGAAACAACTGGTCGGATTGGAGGAGGAGACAAAATAGTATGAGACGTAGTTGGAAGGTTCACAGATCCAGTAGGGGATGGAGCTGGTATGCCCCCCATCTGGATCTGAGCTCAAAGAAATTTTTGCATAACCACATCCACATCCTCTTCTGACAAACTTCTGCAGGACCTGGAGGATGTGGTGGACTGTGGTCTTAAATGTTTCCTTGGAGTCTGTAAAAATGGATAATGCAGAGTGGGAGAAATTATATCTGGTATAAACTCTGGTTTGCGAGGTGCCAGGCTTTGGATCCAAGGATCCTCAATCCGAGATAAGCACAGTAGGACTAGCAGATATAACGATTGGGTCTGAAGGTTTGGATTCCATACTTTCAGATCTGAAGATCAGGCCTTTGGATCTGACAATGTGGAATCCAAGGATTTTTGTATCTTAATCAGTGGCTCAGAAGAAGTCCTAATGGACTTCACTGAGTAACATTTTCTGCACTCCAATGGAGAAGACTTTTAAGATTTAGCAGGGGTTTGTGCCCCAGAAAAAGTAGGCCTTTCAGAATTAACTTTCTGCAGCCATCAGCCATTAGCCATAGCCCTTGAATTAACAGTAGAACAGATGCTGCAGCTGGTATCCAAATGACCAGCTCCAAGATAATAAACACACTCCTTGTGGGCATCCAAGTTTGGAATTTTATGCTCACAAGAAGTGTATTTTTTGAACCTTGTTGGTTCTTCAGACATGACAGGAGTATAGGCAATGCAAGCAATAAGAAGCACACTTAAAGGGTGGTAAAAAGTAAGTTTTTTTTTTTTTTTTTTTTTTATATATATAAAGAGAAAGAGAAAGAGTGAATTACCAGCTATGGTAATTAGAAAATATACCCTGCTTAAACGGTAAAAGTGGAAAATACCAACTACGGCACAGAAGAAGAAGTATCAAAATACTAGAAAAACCTAACCCTGCTATGTATACTAATTGGGAGGATAGAAAAAGAAGCTAAGAAGAAAATTCCAGTAAATATATAAAAACTTACAAAAATTTCACTTTTTTCTCCCCCAAAAGAAGGAACGTACGTCTGACCACAATGGTGACAAATGAGATCTGAGGTATTGAAGATGACCGGAGGCATTATGGGTTGAGGGAGGAGCTTGAGAGTTGGATCCAAAGTCTACGGTATGCGACCAAGTTGGCTCAGAGGATTGGTTCCAAGCCCCATGTGCTGAGGAAGAATGAAATGGACATCAAATTTTGATATTTGTAGGCAATTAACACACATTCGTTTGTTATGTACAGGTAATGTACAGGACGGTTTGGTTACCCATGGTCACTGAAACAATAGCATATGAAATATTTCTCCAGATGAAACTTCTGTTTCTTCTTAAATGGTGGCAGCTAACAACATGAGGCAATCTTGTTCAGTAGAGTATCCAACAGACTAGTGCTTCTTACTGAATTCTTTCTCACTGGTAGTCATTGAAAAGTGTGGCCCATGCAGTTTGAGACTATCCTGGCTTCTTAAAGAATACAAGGATTCTCATGTCAAGAGTTTTACCTACAGGAGAAAAGTAGCTTTCGTTAAGCAGTTTAAACTTTAAAGGATTTAACATATAAGAAGTTGTGTTGTGACAGATACTCATTTAACATTTTGTAAGTTACAGCAGTCATGTTGCCTAAAGTTCAATCCATGACTGGGAGTATTTTATTCCCTTGCTAGTTATAGTTGGGTAATATCTTCAGATGAAAAAGTGGCATCAATGGGCAAGGTGTATTTCAGTATTTGTTATCAGTACATTAGCAGGTGTTCCTCTAAGTTTCAGTAGTCAGATGTGATCCTTTATGCGCTATGGTCAGTTAAGACCTTGTTTGTTACCTTACCTGTATGGGGTTGAAAAGAAAGACTCTGCACTAGTAATGCATTCACAGTCTATAAGGAAAAGAGGTTACAGTTATGTGATTCTTTTCAAAGTCCTGAACACCATAACAAAAGATTCTTATACACTGACTGCCATCTTATTCTTACTGCAGCGGTTCCAGACAGATGCAACATTTCTTTCATTGGAAGAACATAAGGCTTGTTTTACATTTGAAAAAATAATTCAGTTTGTAGTGGTCTCTGAGCCTAGCTTAAGACAATGCCATCTTCATACATGATGCAGTTTAAAGTGTGCAACATCTTAGACAGTAAAGTAGTGGACCAAGCGTTGAACACTGTGGAACAGCTTTATTTGTCTTTGTTGATCATGAAGGTTTGACTAGGCAGAGCCCATTGCAGCAGAGGCCTGGGGAGAAAAGCTCCCTCACAGTACATTTATATTAGCAAGCGAATTTCAGACAGTTCTCAGAAAAAAAACAAGTTACATTTTTAATAAAAAAAAAACATAATTCCAAGACAGATAAAGACAGTAAGGTATTTACAATAACAATTGTAAGTCCGTACAGTGCTTGCAGCTCTAAAATCTTGCAGAAAGTAAATGGATTGATACTGCAGAACATTGTTGTAAAGAAGTTGTCTTCTTTCATTTCAGTAAAGAAAACTTTGCAAAGAGTTTAAGATACACGATGAAGTAAGTTATAAAATTATGTCAGAAGGGAGATTTAAATATTGTATAGGTTTGTAAAGAGTTCAAGAGCTGTTATGAAGTAAGTTATATAATTACGTAGGGGAGGAGATAGTAGTGTATGGTAGATAGTGGTAATAGCATATGACTGAGAGCATGGCATAAAATTAGTTCTGTTTAGACTGCCATTTCAATTTGGTGTATCTAGAAGGTTTATCACTTACATATACAGGGGATGCATGACTGGGGTAAAGAGGTGGCTAGGGGCAGTTAGAAAAAGAAAAAGATGAGGAACGTTGTTTAAGACGGGGTGAAAAGGTATGTACTGATTCATGTGCAGTAGGGAATGCTGTTAGGGCTGTAATGATTCAAGCAGAGGAGCACAAAAAGTTGGTGATAAGCAATAAGAAGTTTGTGCTTTCAGTAGACCTCTCAACCTGGTGACAAACATGTGCATGATCAGGACTGGGTAAGGTGTTATTTGAGTTCGATTTTATAACTTGGGAGTTTGTTACTCATTTTTACTTGTATTGGCATGGTGTGCAAGAGTTTAGAGATGTAACAGGAGTACAATGAGCTTCCCGATTAATTATTTATTTTAGTAGTGCTAAGCAGAAACTTATCACAAAAATGAAGGTCTCTTGTGGAGGTGTAGAGCAATAATATTTATTTTAATGCAGGGCATTGTTCAGGATAATATATAATTTTGTGTGCTATACATAACAGAGTAAGTTATTAAGTTGTTAATACACTAACCAGTTTAGCTGTTTTAAGGCTTGGCAGTGGTAAGTTCTGTGTACAGCTGGTCTCAAATTCTGTTACGTTATGGTAACAGGAGGCTAGTTTAGATTTTAATGTAAAGCTTAGCTTTTTAAGGCCAGGGGAGCATATAAGAGGGTTGTAAGCAAAAAGGATGAGGCTAGGGTTTTCCTTGCTGGGTCTGTAAGGCACTATTTTGCCTTGTAAAGGGAGTCAAGTGTCTGCTGATTCTTAATAAATGATTAAATAATAAGTTGATCAAATTTAAGATTGTTATCTATTACAATTCCCAGTAATTTATAGTATGTGGTATTACCACAATTTTAATATTATTTGCAGATGTAACTAAGAAAGATTGTTCTTGATGGAGATAATGCTTTGGGATGAACAGCCTCAGTTTTGTTTTACTGGGATTAAGGAATAGGTTTGAATTTTACAGCCAGATTTCGATTGGAGAAAAAGAAATGTGAGTGACTTCTTGTAAGCTGGATATTGTGGGTCCTGTATATATTAAAGTTGAATCATCTGAGTATTGTACTATATTTGCTTGGTCTATGGCAGCGTGAAGCTTGTCTATAAAAATATTAAAGAGAATAGGGGCACCTATGGTAACTGGAAGAGAGGTCCTGTTGCCATTTGACTGCCTGTTGCCTTCCAGATAGACAACTAAGGAGCCATTTAAGGAGGATTAATACAGACCTATAGAAGAGAGTTCATTAAGTAAGTGTTGGTGTGATACAGTGTTGAAAGCTTTGGATAAGTCTAGGAACACAGCTGACAGTAGATTACCATTGTTCCTATGCTGGTTTATAGTGTTGGTGAAAAGAAGGAAGGTGGTGGTTGAGCTGTGGTGGGGTCTGAAACCATGCTGTGTTTCTGAGAACAGATTGTTTATTTATTTATTCATTTATTTATTTCAGTTTGATGACCGGGGAAGTCCACTGGGCCTACAAGAGCCCGTTTTCAGTGGAGGGCCTGGGAGAAAAGCTCCAGGAACAAATAAATTACAAAACACACATACAAGTTACAGATATATACAAATCAGTGTGATCAATTACAGAATGCTGAGGATACAGTGAAATGGATAACAGGCATAATAATTATAATACACACATGTAGGGCACATACAGGTAATAGAAACATTGGAGGACAGTTTTTGTATGTACAAAGTTAGAGTACAAATTTTGTTGTGAAAAATTCACAGTATTTGATATGAGAAGACGTAAACAAGGTTAACCATACTGCAACAGGAGAGTGTTCTGTGCAGGTAATAGAAAGTGGTGATAGGCAGAGTGGTGGTGTGAGAATACAGTGGGGTGGGTGGGGGGAGTCAAAGTAGTTAGGGGGAGATTTATGTGGGAGAATTGCATGGGCATGCTGATTTTGAAGTAAGATGTGAGAATAGGTGGAATTTGAACTTGGTGTGGTTAGGAGTATTGCGCAGGGACAGAGAGAGAGTTCCATAGTTTAGATAAGTAGCAGGAGGTGGACAGGGGTTGTAAAGGTTTATAGATTTGTAGGAGGTTTTGGTTTTCAGATCTGAGGGAGCAGTTGGGAATGTAGGAGTTAGGATGGCAGCGAGAGAGGGGCAAAAGGAAGGTTTGAAGATAAGCTTTTGGGCAGTGGTAAGTTTGAGAAAGTTTAGGTAGTTGGATAGTTCGAGGCATTGCAGGGTATGGAGAGAGTGGCAATGGTGGGATGAGTTTTTTGAGTTGGTAGCAAATTTGCTCATTTTATTGTAGCAGGATTTGAGTTTGGATTGAAGTCCGTGTTGGAGATTTGTTAATAGGGGGGCACCATACATAAGAGAGGGGAGAAGGTAGGAGGAGGCAAGGGTTTTTCCTGGTGGAGGGGGTGAGGTAGGGGTCATGTCTGTACAGAAGTCCTAGTTTTTGATGGGGTTTGTTATAATGGTGGTGTGAATATGAATGTCATATTTTAGATGTTCATCAATGATAACACAGAGCAGTTTAGTATTTGATACAATTTCAAAAGGGATGTTGTTCAGACTGAGTACAGAGAATGAGTTTTTGTCGATGGGGGATTTTCTTGAAGGGGAAAATATCATCAGTTTGGTTTTATTTGCATTTAGGGCCAGGTGGTTGTTTTGCATCCAGATTTCTGTTTTAGAGAAAGCTAATTAGGTTTTTTGTTGGAGGTCTGGGGGGGGGGGTTAGGTGTTTGAATTTAGGTGATGTAGAAGCTGAGCATGAATTTTTCAAGTACTTTTAGCAGGGGGGAGAGGAACGCAATAAGCCAGTAGTTAAACTCTGTAGATATGCCACCATTGTATGAAGGTATCATAAAGAATTTTTTCCAGATGGAAAGAACAGGTTTTTTGGATACAGATCTATTTATCAATATACAGACTGGAAAAGCAACTGAATGCACAGCCATTTTTAAGTATCCTGAAGGGTGTTGACCAGCAGCTCGGGTGGTTGGTTGTAGCTTATGTAGGAGTTTTCTAATGGCGGATGTAATTAATGGACTGAAATTAAAGAACTGAGGCTATTTAGCAGAGGCTGCAGGTACTGAGAAGGCAGTGGAAGTGGTAATGTTTGTGAGGGACAATATAGTCTGTATAAAGTAGTTATTAAACTGTGTGGTAATTGAATCAGTATTGTTGGATGTAGGGTTGGGGGTAGTTTGGACTGGATGTAAAAGTTTGTTTATGGAGGTCCATAAGAGTTTTGGTTGCTTTGATGCTTATTTTGGAGGATTAAATGTTGATGTGATACAGTGCTGAAAGCTTTGGATAAGTCTAGAAACACAGCTGACACAAGATTACCATTGTTTCTATGCTGGTTTATAGTGTTGGTGAAAAGAAGGGAGGTGGTGGTTGTGCTGTGGTGGGATCTGAAACCATGCTGTGTTTCTGAGAACAAATTATTTGATTTTAGGTGATGCAGAAGCTGGGCATGAATTTTTAAAGCTTTATTTGATATTTTGCCTATTCCTCATTTGCTTGATAAGTTGAAATATATTTTGTGTTCAATTTTTGTGCCACTCTTCCCAGGCTTTGTCATACAGTAGCAATGATTTCTTACTTTCCTTTTTAGCCATGGTGCAGGATTGGCTTTGACCCTTTTAGCACATACTGGGAGAAGGTCAGTAAGTAAAGCATTTTTAGAGAAGAGATTGTTTCCCATTACCATAAATATTTGATTGGACAGATAGTTTTTGAACTACAATATTACCTCTGTTTAGAAACCAACTCTGACTAGGAACCAGAATCAATCAGTTTGTCAAGTAAAAGGTCATAAGTTTTGAATGCTTGTTTAAAATTTATTAAAATACCCCCACTTACAAGATCTTTCTCATGACAGCATACATTTGACTGGTTATAGAGTACTGCAGATGATGTGCTATATTTCTGGTGAAAGTGATGTTGTTTGCCTGGCAGGGAATATATTTTATGCATATTCTAATGTGTGTAGATATTTTTCCTTTATTTTTGCTAATGGTAGTCTGCAGCAGGAATGTAATCAAAGGCAGAAGAGAACCTTATCACTTTCAGGACTGGAATAATAAGGCTGCACTTGAAAACTTGAAACTTTGGGGTATTAACATTGCGGATAGGTTAAGATAATAATAGTCAAGGACTTAGGTAAGATAATGTATCTTATCTTAAGACTTTGAGGGTGTAAATAATTAAAATGTGGGTTAAATATTTAAAATTATTTTTTGACTGAAATCTAGCAGTGTCTTCATCAATTCATTTCTACTAGGAATGAAAGTTTTCTACTAGTTTGTGCAAGGGTACTGATTGGTTTGTTGTTTGGAGCATGCTGATTGAAATATTTCAAAGGTGGTGGTTATAGTGGTGGCGATGGAGATGCCAGAATGGCTGTTAAGCATCTTAGTACTTAGGGAAGACAAAGAACCTTTGGGATACTTTGGTAGAGTTATGGGTTTTGCAGTTTTTTTTGGGTTCCCTAGCTGATGGCAGATTTATGTAATTGTTTGCTTTGGAAGAATTTATTTTTGTTCTAGTGGTGCATCTTAATTGCTGATATTTTCCTACCCTAAACCATTTTGCTGGTTACTATTTCACATATTCTCTGCATTATCTTTTTTTCTGATGAGCTTTTCAAATTATTAGTTAACCATGTTACATAATTACTTTTAATTATCCTTTTCTAAGGAGACTAACCTCTCGTACTAGAGAAAGTGCAGATGTGTAAGTGAAACTTACCATAACTATGTATGTTGTAGCAGATCACTATTGCAGAAGCCTAAGCTATATGGAGCTTGAGTAAAGATCAATAAAAAAGATAGCTGAAATGAGAAAAAGCTTCAGAGCATTTTTTTTTTTTTTGCCAAAGAAGGAAGCAAGGGCCCTGAAGAAGAATACTAAGGAGGGGGTGGGGACAAAAAACAAACAGTAATTATATAAAAATGGGGGACAAAAATCAATATTCTCGTAACACCAAAAATTATAAATAAGACAAGGGATCTGAAGGGAGGGAAGGTTGCTGCAACAGTGATCTACTGGAACACCTAGCTCACCTACAGATCACTGCTGCAGTACCCTAAGCGATAATGGCAGATTACCATAGTATAGAGAAGAAAACAGAGGATGCCATGAGACTCTGCAAATTGGTCCTAGCAAAGACTATTCTGGACCTAGAAAAGGAATCCAGTTTGCACTCCTCTGTAAAAGTGGGTACAGAGGACCATGCTGCAGTGCGTCTAACAAAAGGCAATAACATGACTCAACTATCTGGAAATTATCTATTTTGAAAATGATTGTCATTTTCTCTTACCATTTTGGGAAACAAACAAAAGAAGCTTTCCTGCAGGTTTGAATTTTGTTGATGTTGTATTTCAGCTGCCTGTGGATATCTGGAGAGGGAAGGACCATTTCTCTCTTATTCTTGGGGTCAGGAACGAAAACTGAGAGATTAACAGCTTGGCCTAAAGTAAACTCTGAGACCACTTTAGGCATAAAGATAGGATTTGTTCTCAAAGAAACCCTGTCCTTGTGGAAAACAAGGTAGGGTAACTCATTGCACTAGCTTTTAACTCAGATAATCTCCTAGCAGATATCAGAACAATTGGTACAACAGTCTTCCATGTTAAGAACCTCAATTCAGCCTCATGGGTAGGTTCAAATGGAGATTGAGTAAGCTTCTCAAACACAAAGTTCAGATCCCAAAGACAAGTCATGGACGAGTATGTCACACCGCTTTCAAAAAATGTTTAACTTGAGCATTATTAGAAAGGTGGGATCTATGAGCAGAAAAGCATAAATAATTAAAAAAACAAAGGCAATTGGGCTTGAAGAAAATCCTGGTTCTTTGATTGGCACCAAGTAGAAAATATTTTCCACAGCCAGATATGACTTTCTAGTAGCAGATTTTCTCACTTCCTTTAGTACCATCTGCATATCCTCAAAAATGCCTAAAGTGGGGGCGTGGCCAAGGATGAACACAGGATAGCAGCAGATTTCTTCAGCTCCACCAATTTCATTACATTGACAGGAATTAATTACTTAAAAAATTAATTCTTGAAGTAATTTTCTTTCTAAATATGTTTGTTTTATATAGTTCTTGAACTATATCTAAAAAAGAAAGGAAATCTTAATAATATTCCTGTCAGAAATTACTTTGGAAATTTTCCTGTCAGTTTATCAGTCTGAAATGAGTTCCAGTAAGACAAATTCTCAAGACTCCAGCATCAAGAAAGAACTTCAGTCTCTGATAATTATAGTCCAGCAACTTACTGCTAAGATGGATAAAATGGATACTAAAATAGACACTTTCATAGAAAAAACTACAAAACAAATAGACTTGTTACATATGGACCTGCAACAACAGAAGATCCAGATGACAGGCATAGAAGAAGCTGTGAATGACATGGAAAATAAAATACAAGAACAGGAAATCAACATTGAGTTTCTGCTGAAACAAAATACACATTTACAAACAAAGCTGGATGACCTGGAAAATAGATCTAGGCGCAATAACATTAGGATTTTTGGACTGCCAGAAAATATTGAAGGTAACAATATTACTTCTTTTTAACAACATGGCTCCCTAAAACTTTAGATTTACCAGAAGCATTCTCTTTTGGTATCGAAAGAGCACATAGATCTATAGCTAATACTAACTCTAACAAAAACTATCCTAGATCAGTTATAGTTAGATTTCTATCATCTTTTGATAAAGAGATGGTTCTTAAATCTGCTTGGGCTAAAGCTCCTGTTAAGTTTAATGAGACAACTGTGCGTTTTGACAATGACTATTCTTCCATGGTAATTGCGAAAAGAAAAGTTTTTCTGCCACTAATAAGGGAGCTTAAAAAAGCACAGTTTAAAACATACCTTCTGTTTCCTGCCAAGCTTAAAATCTTCCTTCCTGATGGTCCTAAGGTCTTGATGATTTAGACTCTGCTTTACTGTTTGTCAAAGAAAAAGGATTTTGGATAAAATAGAAGAAATGGAATGGGCTAGTTCTTCATTAAAGAGATTGGCAACTGAAGCTTCCTGGAAGACTTCAGAGAAGAAGAAGAGACTAAAAACAAATGATTTGTTATATGTTTTTTCTCTCTCATCATTTTAGTTCATTATTAATCTTTTGAATATAGTTCCTGCATTTCCAGAAAGCCACAAATATTTTGGAAAAGATTTAATCAAAGTTATTCTCTATGTGCAAAGAAATGTTTTGTTTCATAACCAGTCAAAATGCCTGAGGATTTAATGGCAGGCTGTGACTCGATTTGTTTTTCTTTCTGGAAAAAGTAAGGTTAGTAATTTGATACATTTTTTTATCTTTACCTTTTTTTTCCTTCTTCTTTTATTATTTTCTTTGTTTAAACAATAACATTCTATTTAGATTATGTAGTGGGTAAAGGGTGGGGGAGGGCAGGGAGAGAACAGTAATGAAAATATCATTAATAGAATAATAACATATTTATTTCTTGTAAAAGTTTATAAGTTCTTCAAATGCTATTTCTAATTATACTTTCTTGAT
This sequence comes from Protopterus annectens, assembly GCF_019279795.1. Taxonomy (NCBI): domain Eukaryota; kingdom Metazoa; phylum Chordata; order Ceratodontiformes; family Protopteridae; genus Protopterus; species Protopterus annectens. The sequence continues at coordinate 1,766,503,953 of NC_056732.1, forward strand.
TATACTGCTTATGCTTGTTTGTAAATAATCTGTCATGCTTTAACTAATAATAATCAGAACTAAATAAGAGTAAATAATATGTTTTATTTTTAACTCTATTAATATAAACAGTAAGTAACATTCCATTGTATATACTTCTTACAGCTTTCTCTTACATTTTTATTTCTGCCTCACTCCCTTTTATTTTCTACTCTCTTTTCTTTTCTTTATTAATATATAGAAATGCTTTAGACTGTGTGGGCACAGTGAATAATAGGATTTGTATGAAAATTGAGTTGGGAGAAGAATGCTGAGTTTTATTGCTTGTTGGTAATTTTGAGTTTAATTTCACTTGCATAGAGGCTGTGATGATCTGTGGAATACATTGTGGAGGTTCTGTCATGTTTAGATGCATTTACACTGCTAAATGAATGTTTGTCACTAGTTTTAATAAGTTTCCGCCAAAATGTTAAGAGAGACAATCTGGGATGTGGGCTGTCTTATGCACAATGTCCTTGAGTTACCTCAGAATCTTCAAATCACAGAATTCTCACAGAGAAACTGAAAGCAGTTAGTATAAACATTGACAAGGTTATCACACTGACACACCACAGATTCAGGAAAAATACTCTGTTCATAAAATATGTCAGTTATAATGAGTTTAAATGATGTAGTTTCTTGTAGTAAGTAAATGTCTTATTTTAGAAGGCATAAAAATGAAACATTTATTTAAATGTTTTTGAAAATCTACTTAACAGCAGCATAATAATATGTGTTAAAATTTGTGTTCCAAACATATACTTTACTATAACTCATTTAATTCATCTGATTGACAAACATAAATAATCTTATAACTCTATTCTGGAAGAAATGTCATGTGATATATTTTAAAGCAGTAGGTTAGCATGATTGTAAAATCTGGTTACCAATATGTGTTTGCTGTGCATTATTTTGTATAAAGCAGACAGATTTATTCTAGGGACAGCAAGTAGGATAGTGCTCTACTAACACACAACTCAGTGAGATCATATATATATATATATATATATATATATATGTGTGTGTGTGTGTGTGTGTATCTATGTATATATGTGTATGTGTATATGTATGTGTGTGTGTGTGTGTATATGTGTGTGTGTATATGTATGTGTGTGTGTCTGTGTTTGTGTGTGTGATGGCTTTTTTTTTTTTTTTTTTTTTTAGGTAATAACGCAGGTGTTTCTGAGAATCTGCATAACTATGCAATATGATTTATAATAATTTTTATGAATACAATATTTTACTCTATTGACAATAATGAGTTTAAGTAAATGCTCATATACAAACAATTCAAGATTTTTTTGGAAGCTGTTGATAGAATTCACATGACAGAAAATAGATGCATCTTAATGCATGTAATGTCTGAATCATATTAGCCAAAGTTTTTGATTTAAATGAATGTTAGAACATAATTTTCTCTCCTCTTGATTTCTAACATTAAGATTATTTGAATGCTATTAGAATTCAAGTGTTATATATTACATAGATCTATATAATAGTATGAACAGTTTTTAAAAAAAAAAAAAAAAAAAAAAGTTTATTTTAGTTTATATGATGCTGTTTTACCAAATGTGTAGTTTTGTCTTGATAGATAATTGAATTGAAAACTGTTAACCTCAGTTAAATATAACTAGTATTAAATTGATAAGGTGGTAGCTGAGGTACTGCTGCTTAGGGTAGGGGTTAACTTGAGTAGTAAATACTGCTCTAAGTTGGAGTTTTCAACTCCAGGTGGGATGCAAGGTTTAATCCTTACATTATTTTCACTTGTTCATTGTTATATGTATATAGTTTTGACATCCACAATATATTTTGTACACTCATTGTCACTACAAACAAAATTGAATCCTATACAAAATCCCATAAGAGATTTAATAAATACAGCTATATTTAAAGGTACACCTAAAAGAGGAGATGTAACATTATTTATCTTGTTATTTGTTATTTCGATCATAAGATTCTTGAGTTTTAAAAATGCCAAATGACATCTTTGAAAGGAATTTCTTTAAACATTAATGGATTGAATAATCCGTGTAAAAGGGCAAGCCTAATAAGATACATTAATCTACACAAGGCCAATCTAGTCTTCCTGCAAGAAACCCATCTCTTGGAAAAAGATATTGATAAACTAGCCACTAATAAGTATGCAGTATTGGTTAGTTCAGAGCACACTCAGAAAAAAAGAGGAGTGGCTATTTTATGGAATAAAAGTATGCCCATTCCTAAAACCATTAAGTCTTATCAGGATGACAAAGGAATGTTTTGTATGGTTACAATACAAATTAATGGGAAGACTTACACTTTAATTAATGTATACTGGATACCTGGAATTGGTATTAATACAGTGAAACATCATATTGATAAGATCATATCATTCTCTATAGGGGATATTATTTTAGCTGGTGATTTTAATTGTATACTACATGAAAGTGATACTACCACTATAAAGAAAAGAAGAATTACATCTAATGCAAAACATTTAAATGATTTTGCTAATTCTTATCATTTGAATGATATTAATAATCAGATAGAGTCAAAATCATTACCATACACCTTTTTTCTAACAGATACAAAACTTATTCAAAAATAGATAGGGTCTTTATTTCTAACCAGATGGTAACAGATTTAATTAATTCCAAAATCATTTCATGTCCTATATCTGATCATAACTCAATTGTTTTTGAATTCATGATAAAAAATACTCATAATGTTCAGATCAAAAGGATACCAGCATACTTAACTCAACTAAAAGACAATAAAGAATATATACTTTCAGAAGTACAACATTTTCTAGACATAAATAATACTCCTGAAGTCTCCATTGTCTATGTTTGGGATGCCTTAAAATCATATCTATATGGACAAAGTATCAGATGGTATAATAACAAAAGGAAATCTTGGGATAAGGAATTGTTAGATATTCAAAGTAAACTAGACTCTTATAAACATAATAATAAAGAAAATATTATGGACAAGAAAGTTATTGAAGAAATAAACAAACTAAATGAGAAATACAAAGAAATTTTAACTCATAAAGTTAAAATAACTTTAGAGAAATACAAGTTTTGTCTTATTCAATAAGCCCCAAATACTTACATAGGCTTAAAGATACAACAAAAGATTGAATAAACAAAACCATATCAAAGAAATCTTTTCTCTAAGGAAAAGAAGAATGTTTCTAGTATACCAGAAATACTGGATGAATTTAGAAATCACTTTCACAAGATTAACCATAACAACATTAACATGGAACCTAAAGATAAAATAAAGGAGTTTATAACCACAAACATGAATAAAAAGCTTAATAAACAACAGATTAAACTATTGGACAAGAGTGTTTCATATACAGAAGTTATTACACAAATAAATAAGCTTAAATCAAACAAAGCACCGGGTAATGATGGTATTATACCAGAGATATATAAAATCCTTTCTAAAACTACATATTCATTAATACATAAGGTTTTTATTCTGGCCCAAACTGAGTTAATAACCCCCCCATCTGGGCAATATACATTTATTTCACCAATTTTAAAACCTAATAAAGATCCAACTAGATGTTCTTCATATCGACCCATCTCATTACTTAATGTTGATTATAAAATGTTTATGAGTATTTTTGCTGATAGATTGAAGACAATTATCCCGGCATTATAGACATAGATCAGACGGGCTTCATTGTAAATAGAAATACTTTTGATAATATAAGAAGAACTTTAACATTAATTGATTTTGCAAATAGGAAAAAGAAAGATTTAACACTTATTAGTCTTGATATAGGTTCAGCATTTGATTCAGTAAGTTGGGACTATCTGTTTACCTTACTGAAGTGCACAAATTTCTCTGATGCATTTGTAAATTTAATTGAGCATTTATACAAAGGAACGCTGGCTTATATTAAGGTAGGAACATATGTTTCACAAAAATACCCATTCTTAAAGGTACAAAGCAAGGATGTCCACTTTCTCCACTATTATTCACTTTAGTAATGGAGCCTTGGGCTAATTTGATTAGAAACAGTACTGACATAGAGGGTTTTGAAATAGAAGAAAATACAACATCAAAAATTCAACTTTTTGCAGATGATGTTCTAATTACATCAGCAAGATCTAATTCTTCTATGCAGTCTTTATTTGATAAAATGATGAATTTTAAAAGTATTTCTGGTTTAATATTCAATGAAGAAAAAACTAAAATACTACCTATATATACACGAAAAAATACTCTCATTAGTGATTTTACTAAATATGTACCCAACTCAGGTCAGATAACTTATTTAGGTATAATACTATCTAAAGATATTAAATCTATTATATATAATAACTATAATACCTGTTTTCTTAATATACAAAATCTTTTTAATACCTGGAATAATATGTTTTTACTATGGAGGAGAGACTTACAATTATTAAAATGATAATATTCCCCAAGATTTTATACTTAATACAATCAATAATACTTTCACCTACAAAAATAACTATCAAGAAACTGAATACACTAATGTTAAATTTCTTATGGGCACCTAATAGACCTAGGATTGCATTAAAGAAACATACTAATAGCTGGTCTCAAGGGGTATTTCTTTTCCAGACTTTAATTTATATATTATCTCTTCTATTATAAAAGTTATTACTTTATTAATAGATCAGTCATATGTCAAAATGGAAAGATTATTGGGAGCTAATTAGTATGCACTTCATGAAAATCTCCTTAACACATAAAAATATGATTATAAATAACTCCATGTTGTGGTTGCTAAAGGAATTTTGTACTTCACCTATTACACCTAAACATATGGTCTGTTACCCATTAAATATTATTATTAGTTATCGTAACTTTATATTCATGCACCCTAAATATAGGGAATGGAATTTTATTGCATTCCTATAATTTATACTCAGGGTATGCTTATGTCATCTACTTCTGAAGGAGCTCATTTAGCTATAGATAATAATCTAAAGTACTGGTATCAGCTGATATCTGATAATAAAGTTAAAAATCTAGATTTCTTAAAACAAGAATTTGATCTAAGAGAAACTTGCTGGTTAGAGGTTCAGATCTTTAGACAACATCTCATTGATAGAATAGATCTAATGTCTATAACAGTTAAAGAATCTATTCCAAAACTGATTGATTACTTGATAATAAATTTACAGCATAAAGTTTCTGATAAAGGTAAACTTTCATATATACATAAAATTATCAGACAAGAAACTTTTACAATGTAGATTCATACTGGAATTATTTCACCTCTATTAATGGGGACCCACCAACTCAACAAGATAAACAATATATATTGGAATCTGCTTATAGAACCACATCTTCCATTGTCTGGAGACTTTATACATGGAAATTTTTACATAGATCGTTTATACACCTTTGATGATGAATAAAATTAATAATAAAGATAATCTATGTAAGAGATGTAATGTAGAAATTAATGCTGACTGGGCTCATATGTTTTATGACTGTATGAAGTTGAAAGAATACTGGAAGTCAATTAATGAATTTTTGCAGGCTCTTTTACAGATAATTTCATTATTTCTAAGTCTCTTATATTATTCAACACACCTGTACCTCAATGTGTTAAAAAGATTAAGCTTCCCTTGTTATGGTCTATCCTAGCAGTGGCTAGGAAAATAATAACTAGAAATTGGATTTCAGATACACCTCCTTCGTTCAATGAATTTAAAAATGTTATGAATATAATGTGTCATATGGAAATAAGCACAATTAGAATGAGAACAACTAGAAAAACATCACATTTTATTGTATGGGATAATTTACAAAATTTGTTAAAAAAAATCTAATTTCAATAGCACAGTATTTTAGTTTAATTAATTGATCTGATTGTAGTGGATGTCTTTGTAAATACTTTAGTTGTTTTGTTGAATATTATAATAATACCTATTTTTAATTATTTGTATAAAATTGTTATGATATTTCTCTTATATGTTAAAACAATAAACTTGTTTTAAAAAAAAAAATGCCTAAAGTGTATCAACATTTATCATCCCACTAGTTATTTGAAGAGTTTCTAGACAGGGGTGTATCATATTATCCCTGTCTTGTGTGAACAACTTCAATCTGTTGGGAAGTTTGTGGTAATTGCCCTTGGCCAAACTGAAAAGAAGGGAGAACCATCCATTCTTACCTTAGCCAGAAGAGAGTCACCACCACAAATTTTGAAGAGTCTTCCTGGATCTTTAGAATGACCCCGGATATCAGCAAAAGGGGTGGAAATGCATACAGGAACATTCCCGTCCAAGAGAATGAAAAAGCATCTGTTTTCCAGGCCTGCTTCCTGGAGCAGAATTTGTTGTGTTGTCTGGTCTGGGAGGAGGCAAACAGATCTACTTGAAGGTTTGTGGCCTGCACTGTGGTGGCAGGACAGGTAGCTTACATCCTTCTAAGTTGGGAACTGCTGATTGAGGGCTCAGTGTCTGTTATTCTAAAAGTGTATTAGTTCTGGTTTAAGCACTTGGGCTTCAGGCCAGTTATTTTACATTAAGAAGGATCGCGGTCTGCACTCTTGTGGGAGGAGAGGCTGGACTCTGCACTTCTGAGCTGGGAATTTCTGGTTAAAGGCTTATAGTGCCTGCATATTCTAACTGTTTCTTACTAAAATTGGTAAACCTTGTTTGCTGTAGCGTAGACTAGATCCAGGCCTGCTGAATTTAGCTTTGTTTGTATGCTTGTTGTTTGTTTATTTCCCTGAAATGCTAATTCCACCTAAAACGCGGCCTTTTAGCACTTCTGTGGATCCCTAGTGATATCTGCATTGCTTAATGTACTTATTTCCTTGTTTCACTTGAAAGAAAGTTACTGTTTGTTGTTTTTGCATTTAAGTTACCTGTAACACATTGCATTTAAGTTACCTGGCACTTGCTCACTAAAGCAATTATATAAGTCAGCTCTAAAAAATTAAAAGCACTACACCCTCACAAACTCCCCTTGAGTACCTTGTTCCCCATTGGCCCTTTTTTTCAATTATAAAGGAATTCCCAATACTATTCTAGCATGTCCAAAGGTCAGTTGTCAATCTCCTCTCCGGTCCAGCTGGTGAATCTGGGAATCTTGACGCAATGTTACAACTGCCTCATGTACACAGACAACCCTCTCCTCCTCCCAACAAATTCCAACACATGCGAGAGATGCAACCATATAGCCAAACTGGAGGCTAATCTCTCTCAACTCAGTACTGGCATAACCAGTCAGGAGGAGAAGGAAACCACACTCACTACAATTCCAGTCTCACATAGACCTACTATGACAACAAACCAAACACATAAACACACAAAAACATACTCGGAGGCTCTAAATAAAAATCTGCCTAAGCAGCAGAGACCTCCAAAGCAGACACCCAAGCAACCGCTACCCCAAAACAAAACACGTGCAACACATAGCTCACAAAGCCAGTGTGCCGAACAGTCACAGCCCTTAAGGCTAAACAACACACCTGATACACTTGTAATAGGTGACTCTATCATCAGGCACACTGACGTCCCGCTCACCAGGCTGAACAAGGAGAAGGTCACGGTGAGCTGCCTGTCGGGCGCTAGGATCCACCACATAACACAAGCACTCAGGTCACTCCAAGGCAAGTACAAATATGACTCAGTCATTGTCCATGCTGGTGTGAATGACCTGAGATGTACCTCCCTGGACTACATGAAAAGAGACATAGAGGAGCTCTCTGAGCATGTAGCCCAGGCTGGTATGACCCTGACCTTGAGTAGCATCTTACCCTCACCAAGAATGATGCCACAGTATGAAGACAAGATGATCAATTTCAACAATTGGCTTAAGTATTGGTGTCATTCAAAGGGGATCCAATGCCTGTCAGCCTGGGATGACATGCTCGACAAGCCACGATGCTTCGCTAGGGACGGCTTGCACCTGTCACCCCTGGGCTTTCGGATATTGGCAAAGGCTCTTGCTACCCCCATAGTGCCTTTTTTAGGCAAGGCTCAAAAGACAAACCCACTTCCATAGGTATCACAAGGGATAAGAAACTAAGAGTAATGCTACTCAACGCCAGAAGTCTAAACCTCAAGATGCATGCACTCGAAACTCTCCTTAGCATGGAGAACATAGATATCTTTGCAGTAACAGAAACCTGGTTCAATGCTCCTGAGAGCACCCCAGCACTACCAGGTTATACCTCATACCATGCTTTTTGGCCCCAAAACTTGGACCGAACCACAAAAGGAGGGGGAGTATCAATATTCGTCAAAGATACCCACACCTCCAGGTTGGTGGCACAGCACGAAGCATCAGAGACTATCCATGTGCAACTAACAGTGGGTAAAACTGCCTTCCAGTTTATAGCCTGCTACAGCCCACCCTCCCAAACACAGGAACCCCACTCGGCCTTCCTGAGAATACTGGAAAATATGAAGGTCTCTCCAAACACCATTATATTGGGCGACTTCAACTACCCAAACATAGACTGGGAGCATTACTCTAGCTCCAACACCCTAGCCCAAAGGTTCCTAGAATTTATAAACTCAAATGCTATGGAACAATTTGTTACCACTCCCACAAGAGGGGAAAACATACTGCACCTGATCATCACTAACATGGGGACACTATGCTCCAGACCAGAAGTGTATCCCTCACTGGTAAGATCAGACCATAAACTAATCTCACTGGATATTCACATCCCGACCCCAACCCCTGCCCAGAAAACGACAGTGAAAAACTTCTCTAAAGCAAATTTCACATGCCTCAAAACCGAGGCGGAATCCTTCAAAGCCCCCGGGCCTGTGGAAAATATGGCCCAGACCACAGAATCATTTATAAACGCATTCTATGAACACCTTCAGGAATGCATGGATCATGCAATCCCAAATAAAACCAAGACCCAATCCTCCAAAGGCAGACGTCCTGTCTGGTGGACCCCAGCCATAAACAAACTATACAATAGAAGGAGGAAGCTACTACATGATAGAGCAAAATCCCAAAAAGGGAAGGCATCTCTGATCAGTATTAGCAAAAAACTATGGGCACTCATAAAATCGCCTAAGGCCAGCTTTGAGAGAAAAATTGCACAGGACACTAAGGATAATCACAAGGCTTTCTTTAGTTATGTTACGAACCTGGGTGGGAATTCCCAGATATGCTCAGAATTAGTCCAAAATGACAAAAAATACATCGAGCCCACAGACATTGCCAACATCCTAGCTGACAGGTTCAGTGCAAACTCCCCCCCCCACCAAAAGGGCAAATATCTACCCCCCCCCACCAAAAGGGCAAATATCTATCCCAACAGAGTGCTGCCCCCCTGACATCTCAGATGCTCAGGTAAGAGCCGCCCTCTCCAAAGCAAAAAACACAGCCTCAATGGGACCAGATGGTGTCCCAGGCTGCGTCCTACATGAACTCCAAGAACAGCTAAACCCAAACATAAAACTACTGTTCAATCTTAGCCTTACTACAGGATATGTACCCAAAGAGTGGTGTACAGCAACAGTGGTCCCCCTCCACAAAGGTGGTGCCTCAACGGATCCTGGAAACTATCGCCCCATAAGCCTCACTAGCTTGGTCTGCAAAGCTATGGAAAGGATCATCATGGACCTCATAAATAAAGATATTGGGGACCTACAGACACTGGATCCTACCCAGTTTGGCTTTGTTAAGGGCAGATCCTGCCTCTTAAACCTGGTCAATTTCTTTGAAACAGTCACCAAGGCCATTGATGAGGGGAAGGTGGTCCACACAGCCTACCTGGACCTCGCAAAAGCCTTCGATACAATACCCCACTCGGGCATTATAGATAAGCTCACCAGCTTAAATATAAACCCCTATGTCACTAGATGGGTTGCAAACTGGCTCAAGGACAGAACCCACATGGTTAGAATTGCTGGAGCCATGTCAGACTCCAAACCAGTTACAAGTGGTGTCCCACAAGGCTCAGTCCTGGGACCTCTCTTGTTCGGTATCCATTTCTCAGTTGTACAGGCCAACACGGAAGGACTGTGGCTGACCAAGTTTGCAGATGACTGCAAACTGGGCGCCATAATCAACTCTCCAGCCGACACAAGCATCCTCCAAAAGGGCCTCATAGAAACAGATAACTGGTGCCAGAGCCATGGCCTCAAGCTAAATGCCAAAAAGTGTATAGTCATCCCCTTTGGCAAAAACAAAGTGCCCACAAATTACCACATAGGTGGTAATCCATTAAGTACAGAAGAAGTCATTAGGGACCTGGGGACCCAAGTTGATAGCAATCTCTCATTTGACAACCACATGGCCAAAGTGGTTAGAAAAACATTTTATACAGCCCACCTAATCATGAAGGGATTCACATCTAGATCAGGGAGGTCATCGTGCCTCTTTACTCATCCCTCATCAGGCCCATAATTGAGTACAATGTCCCTTTTGGGATGTACCTTACCAGACACCTGCAGCAACTGGAAAGACCCCAAAAGTACCTCACCAAGAGGATCAAAGGGCTCAAACAGATGCCATATGCTGCCCGGTTAAAGAAACTCCAGCTCTACTCAGTGGCATACCGCCTGCTCAGAGGCGATCTGTGCCTGACGTATAAAGCCATGTCCAACCCGGAATTAATGGACATGCTGCACCTCAGAAAATCCAAATCCCATCGAGTTACGCGCTCGAGAGAGACTTGAACCTCAGCACCGAAATAAATAGGACATGCTGGAGGGACAGATTCATAACCCAGAGGCTCCTTTCACTCTGGAATAAAATCCCAGTCCAGGTTAGGCAGAGTCCCACATTGACTCTCTTCAAGATGAATCTTGATGAGTGGATGGGAGATCGTAGATTTACCCCGGCTATCACTTCTGTGTCACTGTTAGACAGAGGCACAGTATACTAACCTCAAAAAAAGGCATAGCAAAATTAATTTAAAATGGGTGGGGAAAGCCAAACACACTCTGGCTAGGCTTATAAATGCCCTAGGGCAGATAACCTAGTATGAACCTATGAACCTAAGAGTTCCCCACAACTGGACCAATTCTTGGAAGATACCCTTGCTTAATTTCCAATCATGAGGGTATATCCTGGTCCTGCTCAGCTTGTCTGCCATTATATTTTGCTCTGAGAGAACCCAAAACTGGAGTCTAAAATTCCAAAAGGTGAGAATTCTGTGTCCAAACAGTTTTTTTAAAAAACAATGAAGTTTTCTCACATGTAAAAAGGCCAGAGGAATCATGAGAATCATAGAAGCCATGAACCCTAACATGATGAGAAAATCTCTTAGAAGTCTGAGACTGATAAGAGAAATTTAGGAAAATGTTCAGATATAGGTCCGCTTTCTCCTGAGTCAGGAATGTCTTTTGTATGGAGAAGTGCAGAAGACATCCTAGAAACACAATTATATGAGAAAGCATCAAAAAGGATTTTTGATTGCTGATCTGAAAATCTAGATCCATAAAGAGAATTCTTAACCATGCAAGGGACTCCTGACACTTGGAAAAAGACTCTGTGAAAATAAGTAAGATGTCTAAGTGAGGAAAGAAGTAGGTACTGTGCAATCTGCAGTGGGCCATTTCTGGAGCTATGCACTTTGTAAACACCCTTGGAGCAGAAGCTAATCCAAAGGGCAATACAGAGAATTGATAATGTTATGCAGATACAAAAAATCTTAGAAGACTTTTGAAATCTATGGCAATGTGAAAGTGACATGTATCTTTTAAGTGTAGTGTTACCAGAAAACTCAAATGAGGAACGAGAGGTAACACATATTTCAGTGTAAACATTTTGAACTTTGGAACTTTAGTAGACAAAAGGTGAGAAGGGATAAGTTAATTAATGGTCTCCCTAAAGGTTCTTCTTTTGGTACCAGAAAAATTATTGAATAAAACCCTTTGCCCCACTGAGTTGCATGCACTGGCCCTATGAACCCTAGGGCAAGCATTTGATTGATGATTGGAGGAAACAGGGAATTCTTATTTGAAAGATGAGGGAGGATTCCCTGGAAAGGAGATAGGCTTTTCCACTGCCATCTGTAACCCTCCTGTATGACTCTTTTTCTGACAAAATCTTCTGCCAAAGTGGAAAATGAAGTACCAGGCTCTGGGACAGATTTAAAGGAGTGGCTGGATGGGGAGCATAAAGTTGTGTAAGTAAACTTACCATAACAGTAGATGATCAAATGATCATTGCAAATGTGGTTTTAGCTATATGGGTTATATCTTGCATAGGATATAACAGTTGCCTATCTTCCAAAACTTCAAGTCCCTTTCCACATGCCCAAAAAGACAAATTTGGATGCCAAGCCCTTCAGACCTTTCATGCCAACAGATAGAAGGTGACTGAGCCCTGAAAGGATACTGCCAAGGACAACAAAAAATTAATGTTGATATCCTGATATAAAACACACACACACACAAAACAAGATGGATATAGGGAGGCAGTGGCAACTGCAGCAGTGATCATTCGAACATTTCTGTTATAATAAGTTCAACTTACACAGCTGTACTTTGTTCATCACATTGATCACTGCTGCAGCAGCCTTAGCTATACAGGATTTATTACCCTAGCTTACTAACTTTGAGAGATGGAGGAGGAAGATTCCAGGAGCATCTGGAGAATGGTCCTAGCAAAGCTTGTAGTACCTTGTAAAAGAATGTACAGAGGATAAAGTTGCTGCTTCTAAAATACTTCCAATATCCATAGGTGAGACCAAGGCCCTGCTAGAATAGGCCTTGACCCTGCCTGGAACAGTTCTGTTGTGGTGATAATAACAAAATGTAATAGCCTAAGACAACCATTTGTATATAGTCTGCTTTGATACAGGCTGTCCCGTCTTCTAACATTTTCAAAAAATGAAAAACTGATTGGAAAATCTGAGAGTTTTAGTTCTGTCAAGGTAGTACCCTAGTTGTCTGTGGACATTAAGGTATGGAGTATTTTATCTCCCTCATTTTTAGGTTGAGGAAAGAAAACAGGGAGGTGGATAATGTGGTTTAAAGTAAACTTGTATAGCACTTTAGACATAAAAGAAGAATTAGTTCTCAAAAAAACCCTGTCTCTGTGGAAAATGAGATAAGGTTGACTCACCATGAGCTTGTAACTCAGATACTCTTACAGCAGAGGTCTGAGCAATTAGTAAAACAGTTTTCCATGTTAAGAACCTCAAGTCAGCCAGATTAGCTGGTTCAAATGGAGCAAGTGTTAGCTTCTGTAGCACAAAATTAAGATCCCAGAAGGTGCCACAGGTTTTCCTGGATGCCTCTTAAACAAATCCTCTTTCAAAAAAATTTTGACATGAAAAATCATTAAAAGAAGAAGATCCATGGGTAGGCATACTGAAATTGCTGATAAATTAACCTGGATGGGGAAGTAAGAAAGGCAATAGGATAGCAACTCACACAGATATTGTAAAACCAGAGAAACATTAGCTCTGAATAAGTGATGGTTATGTTGTTGGCACCTACTGGAAAACATTTTCCATTTGCTAATATGTGATTTTCTAGAAGCAAGTTTTCTTGCCTCCATTAGTAACTGCTGCACATCCACAACAAATAGTTGCCTAAAGGGAATTAAGACTGTATCATCCAGGCAGTCAGTTGAAGATGATTAGAGTTGGGGTGTATCAAACACCCTTGATCTTGTGTGAGTAGATCCATTCTGTGAGGAAGCTTGTGATTACTGCCGCTGGCCATTTCTAAAAGAAGGGAGAACCACTGCTATCTGGGCCAGAATTGAGTCACTACAATGATCTTAGGGTGTTCCTTCTGAATCTTCAGGTGTAACCTGGATATCAGTGGCAAGGGTGGAAAAGCACACAGGAACATTCCTATTCAAGGAAAGGAAAAGGTATTTGTCTTCCAGGCCTTCTTGCATAGAGTCCTGGAGCAGCATCTTGCCAGTTGATTTCTCAGAGAGGCAACAAAAAGGCCTTTGTATGGAATTCTTAGAAGACCTTCTAATCTAGTTTCCATTTGTGTCTGCCCTTGTCCAGCTCATCCTATCTGCCACACAGCTTTTGCTCTGATGGAATGTAGGATGCCTGTAGAGTGATATTACACTGTGAAACTATATCTCAACTTACCATGGCTAGTCTGCAAATAGGATAAGACCTGATTCCCCCTTACTAGTTGCTGTACCACATGACTGTGGTATTATCTGTAACAACTTGAAGAGGTCTAGGGGACAAAAGATGATTCAGACAGTTAAGTGTCTAGATCAGAGCAAGCATCTTTTTATATTTATGTGCTTGTGTCTGTCCTTAGTGTCCCACACAGCTTGCACTTTTATCCCTCCTGAAACTGGTCCCCAAGCAAAGTCTGAGACATATGTGGTAACTGACTGCTTTACAGCAGGGAGGTAGAAGGGGAGACCTGGATTTTTGGAAATTTGCTGTCTCCACCAAGTGATTTCTCTTCTGACAAGCCCCAGCATTAAAAATGGAAAAGGCAAAGGATATTAGTGCTGGGACCAAAGAGACTTCAGATACCTTTGCATCTTTCTCATGTGGAGTTGTGCCTGGGCTATCATGAGAATCACAGATGACCTGAGACTCAAATTCCTGAGATATTTCCTCACAGTGACTGAAGTCTGAGTGAAAAACCTTAGAAACAGAACTAAATATAGACCTATTTTTCCGGTTGAAGAAAAAATCTTTGAACAGAGGTGTCTAGCTGACACCACTACAACACAATCTAGTGTGAAGGAATCAAAAAATACTTAAATGTTCTCTTGTGTAAGGGATCTTTCATTCAAGTGAGTGATTCCTGACACTTTGAATAAGACTCTGTAAGGATAAGCAAGTTGTCTAAATATAGAAAAATGTGAATACCCTATAAGCTGAAATACAGCTGCAAATAGATGTTTGGTCTGGTACATGAGAAATTACCCCATGGAAAGGGGGGATTTACTCCTACTGCCATCTGTAAGCTTGCTGAATGATTTCATGAACCCATTTGTCTGAAACTATCTTTTGCCAAAGAGAAAAGCGGAGATTTAGCCTTTGGGGAAGAGAAAGGGGAGTGCCAAGGTAGGATGGGGAAACAAAGTTCCTTAAATAGTCATTCTGACTGGTTGGACTGTCCTTGGTTTTAAGTGGTTCCTGAATTCTTTTTGGAACCTCCCTGCTATTTATTTTTGAACGTCTGCCTACCCACATTTTGGTGAGACTTATTTTATGTTTTTTGCCAAAACTGGATGAAGGGTTAGAGAATCCCATAAAACATTTTGAAAAAGGAAGGATGAAAAAAATAGAGGTTCCCTTTCATCAGACTTTTTGCTAACCTTTGCAGCAGAGGAACCAAAACTATATCTCTAGCCAAAGGAGAAATTAAAGTCTCATTTTTCACATTATCTGAGATGTTTTGAGACTGTAGCCAAGCAAACCTCCTCAGAACAGTACTGGTCATTTTCTGGGATGTTTTGAGACTGTAGCCAAGCAAACCTCCTCAAAACAGTACTGGTCATCTTAGCACTGGATGAAGTATCAACAGAGTCAAACACATACTGCAGACAATGAGCTGTGACTTGTACAAAGAAACTAAATTAATTAAAAAAAGAAGTTATGTCTTACCATAATGTTCCATCTGTGTTGTTGATCTTCTTTCATTCATCACTGATGGGTTCGGTTCCGAGCCCTTGGAACCGAGTCGGCCTAATACCTAGTTCGCGTCAGCCAAAAACTCTTGAGCTAAGCTTCTACCCATAATGCCCTTCTCCCTGTTACCTCAGATTGAGTTTGCCCATGTTATGCAAGTAAAGCAGAGGCCATTTTTGTGCAAATGCCGTAATACACCACTTAGACCCAAAGTATCCCCCAGGAGCCTTTGGCGGGGGAAGGAGGGTGGGAAGTGATGAATGAAAGAAGATCAACAACACAGATGGAATGTTATGGTAAGAAATAACTTCTTTATCTGATGTTGTTAATCTTCTTTCCATTCATCACTGATGGGACATAATCCCCAGCTACTTTGAGATCCTTGGGCGGCCCTTATGGAAGAACATTCCTGAGTACCATTGAGCCGAAGGCAGCTCTCCCTCTGGAGACCACATCCAGTTTGTAATGATTGATAAAGGTGTGAGGTTTAGCCCAAGTGGCTGCTGCACAGATATCATCCATAGAAGCCCTGGAATGGAAACCTACAGATGTTGCCACAGATCTAGTAGAATGAGCTTTAATATTCTGTGGCATAGGTTCTTTCGTAAATGAGTAAGAGAAATGTATGCAGTCTCTCAGCCATTTTGATAAAGTGACCTTAGAGACAGCATTTCCCATTATAGGGCCAGAAAAGGAAATGAAAAGTTGTTCAGACTTATGGATTGCTTTGGTCCTGTCTAAATAAAATCCCAATTGTCTGTGCACATCCAAGGAATGTAGACAGTATTCCCCCTTATTAGAAAATTTTGGGAAAAATACTGGTAAGTCAATGGTCTGATTAATGGAAAAGTCAGAAACAACCTTCGGGAGGAAAGATGGATTTGTCCAGAGTGATACTCTGTCCTTGTGGAAGATTAGATAGGGTATTTTGATGCATAATGTCTGAAGCTCAGAAATATGTCTGGCTGATGTGATGGCTACCAGTAAAAGGGATTTCCATGATAAGAATTTGAGGTCACACTTCACTGCAGGCTTAAAAAGAGGTTGAGTCAAAAACTGAAAAAATAATGTGAGATTCCATGGCTCTGTAGGCTGTCTGATAGGAGGTCTAATGTGAGAAACTCCTTTGAGAAAAGTTTTACATAAATGCAGTGAAATGAGGGGAGTACTATCTAATCCATTATGGTAGTCCAAAATAGCTGCTAAAAGTACTCATATGGTAGAGGCTGCAGCTCCTTCTTCGAAAAACTTAGACAGGTATTGTAAAACCACTGTACGGACATTTAAGCTGTTACGAGTGTTCCTTATCCTTATCCTTCTTGGCTTCTACTTTTGTGTGTTTGATTTGGTAACGGAGAAGGAAGCTGACCGTGCTTTTACTTTTTTATTGTAAAACCACTGTCATTGGAGCTGAGTATGGATCAAGCATCTTTTCCCTTGACCAAATAGAAAATCTTTTCCATTTGTCCAGATATAGTCTTCAGGTAGATGGTTTATGAGAGGCCAGAATAATGTCATGAACAGGTGAGGAGAGATCATCCTGCCTGGTGACTAACGGAAGTGGAGAAACCAAGCTGTCAGCTTGAGACTAGACAGGTTTGGATGGCTCAACACTTGGGGATGAGAAACTAGGTCTGGAGGGGGATCCAGAATCCACGACTGACATAACAGATGAGGCCGAAGGAAGGGGAAGAAAACTTGTCGAAGCCAAAAGGGGGCTATGAGAATCACCTTGCATCTCAACCGCATGGCTTTCTTTACAAATTGGGGTATCAGAGGAATGGGGGGTATAGGCATATAGCAGTCCCGTGGGCCAATTGTGAAATAGAGCGTCCCTTGGGGACTCCCTCTTTGGGTTGAATAGGGCAAAACAGCTGCTGCATTTGTTGTTTGACAGGGAGGTGAATAGGTCGCAGCAAGGCTGACCCCAACGGCTGAATATTTCTGCCACTACTTCGGGATTGAGGGACCACTTGTGAGGCAAGAGAATACATCTGCTCAACATGTCCACAATCACGTTGGAAATCCCTGGGATATGTGTTGCTATCAGAAATCGGTTGAAAGCTATTGCCCACTGCCAAATTCTCATGGCCTCTCAACAAACCAGATAGGATTTGGTTCCTCCTTGCTTGTTGATATACCAGACTATTGACATATTGTCTGACTGAATTGCAGTCGCTCCAGAAGAAGAACAGGTTGGAATGGTTGCAACGCTAACAGCACCACTCTCAGTTCTAGAACGCTGATATGCAGGTTGATGTGACCATGTGCCTTGGACTGTCTTTCCCTAGAAATGGCCCCTCCCACCTTATCAGGGAAGCATCTGTGGTCACAATGGCTCTGGGCTGAGGGGGCTGGAATGGGCGGCTCCAAAGTTCTGTGTCTGGCTTCATCCACCAAAGAAGGTCCTGCTTGCAAGAATTGGTTATCTGAATCTGAAAGGATAGAAGATGGTAATTCAGAAACCACTGAGAGAGAAGAAGTCATTGTAGTATTCGCATGTGCAGTTTCACAAGAGGCACTATTGGTATAGAAGCTGCCATGGGTCCCAGAACCTGAAGAACCTTTCTAACTGAGACTGTGTTTTGTAAAAGTGAGCGCTTTCGTTTACTGCATTAAGCAAACTTCATCAGACAACACAACTTACAAATGTACTCTTATTTAAATATAAAAAAGTTAAATTAGAATGACATCATTTCCTTTTAGAACCAAGCCTCCTATTAAAGAACCAACCCTCCAAAAAATAATAGTAAACCTGTTTTGAACATATCTAAATAATACATCCAATAAACAAGATATAAAAAAAATAAACAAACATAAACATATATGTGTATCTCTATACATAAACATCATCTCATTAAAGCCTTCAATTTTAATATACTTTTAATAGATACGGAGTCATTTAAACCAGGGGTAGAAAGGGCATTTAATCTAAGTTGCCAAATTAATTCCCTTTCCTCAATTTTCAAATCCGTGGGTCCCCCTCTCACATTCTCATAGTTTTTTTCAATGACTAAAAATCTAAATTCATGTTCAGGGAAACTGTTAATATGTCTGGCTAATGCATTATTTAAGTTCAATTTGTTAATTGCATAGATAAAATGTGCCAAACAGTTCAGGGACTGTATGGCAAAGGTCGCTGAAGCACAGACTCATATCCCCAATCTGTCCATGGCCCGGGACTCTCTGTTGGGCAGGTGAACAGTAGGAATCTCTTCAGCAAGGTCTTTTTCATGGCCGCCGCCACTACCACAGCATCGACTGGTAAACCTCTGGACCAATGTGGGTTATCCTCGGGTGGAGAAAGTATCTTGTCAGGTCTCCGAGGGATTGCCAGAGTCAGGGTTCTTACAAGCGCTTTGCACCATGAGCTGAACTAGCTCGTCTGCAGGTGGGGTCACCCAAGAGGTAGATGGCTGGGCACGGAAAGCCTGCAGAAACATGGACTCCTTGGAAGAAGAATTAGTGGGCTTCCATCCACCCCTCTGTTTCAACATTTTGAGGATGTCTCCAAAGGAGACATCATCAGCAGGTAACTGTGGGGACCATTCATCGTCATTGAAATCCATGCCCTCTGTTAGAAACTCCTCAGGTGAGTCTACGTGCGTCCTCTTGCATGATGTCTTCCATGGGAGCTCCTCAGTGGGGACATCTGAGGAGGACTTGGAAGAGAGGGCACCCTGCAACAAGGGGTCCTGTGGCTTTCCTGCTCTGTGTCCCAGGGAGGTGGCCTGTGACAGCTGTAACTCAGAGGGAGACATCTGGGGCTCTGACGTCGGTGGAATGCTTCAAGAGGCAAGTGCCTTCTCCATAGCATGGAAAGCAAGTCTGCCTGAAGAGGGATGGGAGCCCAGAACCGAGAAGGACAACCTTGGAACCGGGGTCACACCCCGCTCCGTCGAACCCTCTCCCAAGGATGGAGCCACAAGCAGGATCTATGCAGACAGGACTCCCAGCACAGAGGACAGAGCCAAAGAAATGCTTGGAACTGTGCCACAAACTGAGGAGCCTGCAGCCCAATCACGGGGTTGAGGTTTAGAGTGAACCAGGACTAAAGGGATAGTCCTGGAGCTCCAGTGAGGTCCACTATGGGTGCCAAGATGGTGGGTTCCGAAAAGGGCTTTGGAACTGGTATGGTCAAAGGAGGAGTATAGGATGGAGTCCGTGGAGAAGACAATCCAAGTCCTGCAGGAGGATTAGTCCTGGAAGGAGTGGGTATCCCCCTGGCTGTTAACAGCTGGTCCACAAGATGCACCACATCAAGTTCTGAAAGGGTCCTGGTGGAGAATCTACTGGATACTCCCAAAGGGGAGTCAGATCATTCTAGGAATGGACTGTACACCTGCCCTAGAAAAGGGTCAATGGATGGAGAGTATCGGGACTGTGGTGTGGAATCTACTGGCACCGATGTCTCAGGTTTGGAGACAGGAAGTAGTGGGGTCAAACTCATACTCACTGGGGCCACAAAAGAGCTCGGCGTCGAAGGGGCACTCAGAGGTGATGTAGAAGGTTCAATCAAAACTGTAGAGATAGGTGCCAAAGTTATCATAATCATAGTGAGGTCGATAGTTGGTATCAGAGACAGTATCGGAGCCGAAGCTGGCGCCGACATAGTAATGGTCGCAGCTGGAGCAGAATAGGTCAGTGCTGATGAGGCAGACTTATGCTCTGAAGATAGTTTTCGAACTTTAGATTTACCCTAGTCACCAGATGGTGAAGAGGGAAGCAAATGGGGCCTTTTCTTATCGTTAGTTGGAGGGGGGTGAGACCTCCATTGCAGAAAGGGCCTCTGAAAAGGGCATCTTAAGTAGGCCCTTCAGGATCAACTTATTCTTGCATTTGTTCAAAGTGCGCTGACTGAAACTTTGACAAATCACACTGGGAAGTTGCAGCGAAAGATGGGGCACCCCCAAACAATAAACACAATCATCATGAGAGTCACTATTGGAAAACTTACCCTTACAAGAACAACAATGTTTGAAACCCAATGTGCTCTTTTTATCAGACATCATGAAAATACACACACCAATCAACGGTAGGATA
Source organism: Protopterus annectens (assembly GCF_019279795.1). Taxonomy (NCBI): domain Eukaryota; kingdom Metazoa; phylum Chordata; order Ceratodontiformes; family Protopteridae; genus Protopterus; species Protopterus annectens. Next base: position 1,766,524,552 of record NC_056732.1, read on the forward strand.
CTATAGAAAAATTGTTAAACTTTGCTATGTCTATATCTAAACTAATCTAAATACACATAAAACCTAAGAAATATGTCAAAAAACACACAACTATCCAGAAAAAGGAGAAAGAGAGAAAGAGATACCAAAGATGGTATTCAAGGAATACCGCAACGGTAGAAAGAGAAGGCCGTACCACCAACAGTACTTAAAAGTTTACGAACTGGGTAGAAGCAAGAGAGAAAGGTTCTAAATATAACTATAAAACATAGAAATATCAACATCAGCCACAATTGTGAACAAAAATCCTAAGAGATATCAAAACGTTTTCACTTAGATGAGAGCTAGACTGAAACACAGCTTTACGGCTATGCGGCAAACGAGATCTGAGGTAACAGGGAGAAGGGCATTGTGGGTAGAAGCTTAGCTCAAGAGTTTTGAGCTGGCACAAGCTTGGCATTAGGCTGACTCAGTTCCAAGGGTTCAGAATCGAACCCATCAGTGATGAACGGAAAGAAGATTAACAACATCAGATCAAATTTTTTCTCATAAGAAGAAACTGTATCTGAAACATTCCTCATACTTTCATGATTAGTCAGAGATATGAGGCAGACAATTTAAAGTTCTGAAAATCAGAGTTGCAGAAGCATACACTTTTTTTCCCACACCTGTCAATAATCTTCCCATCCTTATCAGTAAGAGTAGGATTGTAATTTAATTAACCAAATGTTTAGCAGCAGCAGAAGGATTAACTAACACTATTGCTGCTGGATCAGGTTTGGGATGAGTATATAAAAAACCTAAAAGAATGTGGAACTTTATAATTCTATTGGCCTTTTTAGGGAAAGTAGGATGGCAATCAGGAAGATTGCAGGCAGTGACACACACGTACTCAAAAGCTGATGGAAATAGACGAATGGATAAAGGTTCTGGAAATTCCTTCTGTAACAGCATATACAGCATTTTCTGAGGGACTGAGAAACTTCTGTGTTATCCCACTGAAAACACTGGTACATTCTGGAAATAGTTTCAGAGAAAGAAAGCAAAGTTTTAATAATAAATGTCAGGAAGGCTCCAAAAAAAGAAAAATCCCACCAGTAATGAATAACTATTACAACACTGATCAAACGGATCACTACTGCAGTAGACTTAGCTATATGGGTTATATCCTGCATAGGGTATAACAGCTGGCCAGCTTCCAAAGCTTCATGGCAACTTCCATGCACCAAAACGATTAAGCAGGTTTAGCTCAGCTAAGAAGACAGGTTTGGGTGCCAAGCCCTCTAGAGCTTTCCTACCATTGAAGACAGCACTCTTCTGCAGGCTTTCAAGGATCGACAGTCCGCTTGTAAAGTTCCTTTGCTGGGCACATAATTTTCCTTTGGAGAAAAAAATATTCCCCATAAAAATGTATTGCATAAAGCTGCAGAGCACAAGGCAAACCATTGTTCCATAATCACTGAAGTGGCTGCACTAGAGATCTCCGGAGAAAAAAGTGAGTAGTCTGAGGAACAATCACTGGTCATAACAGAGGCATCGACTAAGCCCACTGTGTGTGCAATGGCTCATTGGTAGTTTTTTTTACTATTATTATTATTTGGTACAGAGTGATAAAGAAAGTACAGTTGTCTAAGTAAACATACCATAACAGTAGATGTTTGATTGATCACTGCTGCAGTAGCATAAGCTATATGGGTTATATCCTGCTAAGGATACAACAGCCAGAAAGCTTCCAAAGATTTCAGGGCACCTTCCACATTTCCAAATGGTTAGTTGTCTTGAGCTGAGCTGAATAAACGTTAGGTTTGGGTGCTAAACACTTCAGAGTTTTCATACCAACAGAGAGACAGAAGGACGATAAAGTCCTGAGAGGACAATGCCAGGAATATAACAAAAGCCCACGTCCTACCATAAAAAACATTCCACACTGGATACTGCAGTAGTAATCATTTGAACATCTACTGTTACGGCAAGTTTACATACACAACTGCACTTTCTTCATCATGAAGATCACTGCCACAGTAGCTACTTACACAACTGTACTTTCTTCATCATAAAGATCACTGCCACAGTAGCCTAGGGTATATGTGTAGATTGCCATCTTGCTGTCGTTATTATTTGTTAGCTGGGTAGGTAGGCTGGTCAAAAAAACATTTTCAGCTATGACATGGGGCCCATAACAGCACAGTTTACAATAACAGCACAATTATGCAGTATACAATTGTATTCCTAGAAATAATTATTCATAATTAATTTATACACATAGTTTATTTATAAAGGCAACACACAGGATTGTTAAAAACAGTTATAGCTATAATGGTTTTACATATGAGATCTGAGGCTTGAAGGAGATAATATCAGCATTTTAATCATTGTCAATAAAACACCTGCAAGCTGCATCCCTAAAAGGCTGTTCAGAAAGGGTTATTTTTGTTCAGAAAGGGTTATTTAGAATTCTAACAGCTCATTGAATTCTGAGATTACCATAGCCTAAAGCCACTGGGAGGAGGAAGGATGAGGATCCAGGAGTCTATGGAGAATGGTCTTAGTAAAACCTACCCTAGACCTGGAGATGGAATGTAGTTTATACTGCTTTGTAAAAGTCTGCAAGGAGGACCAAACTGCTGCTTCTAGAATACTTCCAGAATCAACTGTTTTCCAAAAAGCCACAGATGAAGCCAAGGCCCTAGTATTGTGAACCTTGACCATGCCTGGAATTGTCTTATTGTGGTAGATATAACAAAAGGTAGTAGCACGAGACAGCCATGCTGAAATAGTCAGTTTTAACAAAGGCTGTCCTTTTTTCTTATCTTCACATGAGATGAACAACTGATAAGAAGTTCTGAAAGATTTTGTTCAGTCATGATACTAACCAAGTTATCTGTGGACATCCAAGATATGGATTATCCTTTCTTCCTCAATTTTAGGTTCTGGAGAGAAGACAGGAATATAGACAGCTTGGCTTAAGGTGAACCTGGATGCCACTTTAAGTATAAATGAAGAATTAGTTCTGAAGGAAACCCTATAATTGTGGAAAATTATATATGTTTGACTCATCATGAGAACTTACAACTCAGAATCTCTTTTTAAAGAGGGTAGAGCAATTAGTGAGACTATTTTCCATTTTAAGAACCTCAAGTCAGCCTGATAAGCTGGTTCAAATTGAGCAAGATATTTTTTAACACACAAGATCCCAAGGAGGAGAGAGCTGTTTTTAAAAGGCTTCTAAGTCAACACCATAAATCCTGTAGAAGCAGTGTCCAAACAAAAAAAAAAAAAAAAAAAAAAAAAAATCCAAGTAGAAAAGGCACCAAAAAGGAGAAGACCACAATAAAACAAGCTGATGGACAAACCACTCACTTTTATTAAAAAAACAAAGTAAACCATAAACGCTTAACTATGATCACCATGTTTTCGTCTTTCTCAAACCAAAGACTTCATCTGATGCAGTAAATCACCATTACAAAAACATTTATATACTGCCATTTGCTTAACCAAATAAGGGCTAATTGACTGATTAAAACTAATTAAAACACAGTTGCTTCCCCCAACAAGGAATATTATATAAAAATACAATGACCTTACTGTTAATAAATACCTTATATGTTGAAAAATTAAATAGGAGCTCCATCTTCTGGTAAAACTAATTGTAACACATACTATTAAAAATAGTTTCATAAAAATTATTTTCATAAAACTATTTTGTTTAAAAATGAGAATGAATAAAGTGGGTAAAATTCAAAGTAGCTATGCTTTATTCTAAACTTGTTTATGGATGCATTTCTGTTTATAGAACCCAGTAAGAAAAACTTGTAAATCTGTTTTGAATGTTAGTATTTACAGTTTAGCTGATCTCCATTTTAAGAGGGGAGCAATGGAAATATTTTCATTCAACCTAAAAGGGATGTTAGCTTGTAATTTGAGTTGCCACCGCAATTCTTTGTATACAAGTCTTTCTTCCCATAGCCCCCCTCTTATATCACACTTTACCTCTTCAAGAACAAAGAAAAGAAACCCGGTCTTCGTACAATCCTTTGAGTGTTTGTATAAAGCATTGTTCTCCTTCTTTGTCTGAATGTTATAATAATGTTCATATATTCTTTTTTTTTTGAGCTTATGCTCAGTTTTTCCAACATAAAAAGCTTGACATTCTTCACAGATAGCTAGGTACACTAAACCAGAGGAGTGACAATTATAATAGTTTGTTAGCTCTATCACTCTACTCCTACTAACCAAAAATACACTCTCTTTATTCAAAATATATGCACACTGAGAACAAGCACCACGTCTGAATGTTCCTTTCCTTTTAATTTGAATATTCTTTTTTTCTATTTGTAATGTGTTCTAATAACCCTTTTAAATTTTGTGCCTTTTTATATTTAACTTTCACAGTTTGTTTTTATGAATTTCTACTAGGTCAGTAAAACTTGTAAACCGTTCCCATCCCTTTTCTATAATATTCCTAACTATATGTGAATTCCCGTTGTATTCCATCACGAATGCTTTACTAAAGGTTTCTTCCTGATTATTGACTGTATGTCTTCCCATATTGTCACCTAGAGTGTTTTCTAAATCTATCCTTTCTCCCATCGACTACTTCTTTTCTAATTTCCTCTATCAAATCGAAAGGGTACCCTGTTTATTTAAATAGGCCTTCTAGGAATCTACATTCGTCCTCAAAATCACTGTCCATGGAAGTCATTATACTGGCCCTCACATACTGACCTTTTACTATATTCCTTTTGTAATGAAATGGGTGGGCACTTGCATAGTGCGTATATGAATTAGAAAATGTATCCTTCCTATATATTCTAGACCTAAAACCTTCACCCATTTTAAAAATTGCCACATCAAAATATTTCAATACATCATAAGAATAATTGTGGGTAAACTTTAAAAACTTAGTGTTCACCCAAGTAGACAATAAATTCTTTTAATTTATCCAGTGAGGCTGTCCAGAAGATACATATGTCATCTAGGTATGTCCTATAAAGTACCCAGCAGTTTGTGTAACTTAAGTGAAGGGCGAATTTGTTTTCCCAAATTGCTAAAACTATATTGGCATAGGTGGGGGCAGCGGCAGCACCCACAGACACCCCCTGTATTTGTTGAAAGAATTCGCCTCCAAAATAAATATATTTATTTCTCAGCACTAAATCCATTAAGTTTAAGGAAGTTAAATGTCCATAGTGCTGTAAATGTTTTCCGTTAAATAAAGCTTCCTCAAAAAATTCCATACTTTCATCATGAGGGATACTAGTGAGCAAATCTACTATATCAGTTGTTACAAAAATAATGCTATCATCATATAACTCTGGCTTGATATTCCATAAAAAATCCCAAGAGTCATTTAATATACTAGCTTCATTCATCCAAAACTTTTTTAATGTATTGTCAACATATTTAGCTAAGGGTGCTTTCTTGGACCCTTCTGCAGCCACAATGGGTCTTAATGGTGGATCAAGCTTGTTTTTATGGACCTTAGAGATTCTAAACATGGAGGTAATTTTTGGTTTATCATTTTTCAAATATTTGTATGTATTCTCATTAACTAATCCCTCTATAAACATATCACTCAAAGCAATATCTATCTTTTTATATGAGATGCTAATTTCGTTCTTAGACACCCTAACATAACTGTGTCACTTAAGATGTCGTTCATTTTACCCTCATATAATATTAGGTCCATGATAACCATTCCTCCTCCTTTGTCTGGTTTCATGACCCTAATATCTTTGTTTTTCCCCAGTTCTTCTAATACTTTCTTTTCTTACATGGTTAAGTTGGGTCTGTATCTACCATTAAAAAACTATTTTCTAATTTCTTTCTTGACAATAGCTTCAAAGTTTTTTTTTAATTGAGGGTGCAAAGGTGGGTTAAATACACTTTTCATTCTAATCATGTCATAGTCAACCTTAGACTGCTGTGGCAATACTAGGCCTAAGTTTATTTTTCTCACAAATAACTTTACATCCAAAATAGCTTTTGTTAAGTCACCATTCTTTTGAGGAATAAATTTAAATCCTTTGGAGAGAAGGCAAAAATGTTCTATTTTCAAATCTACTTAACTGTAATTGTAAATATTAAAATTGTTATAAGTGTGTCTATAGTTAGAATTCTCGATTTCAGTTTGTGAAAGGTCACCTACAGGGGGTATATGCGTTAGGGTGTTATTTCTTCTATGGTTGATACGACTGAGGGAGAAATTATTTTAAACGAAGATGTAAACACAACAAGTGAAGTAGGAGTATTAAACAACCCTACTATATTATTCAATGCAGCAAAGGATTTTAAGATTTTTAATTATTCTAGTATTATTTTGGACAATGCACATGCTGAGTTTATGTCAAAAGGTTTTAACTTTGTTCCTTGTAGGAAGGCCAATATTGTTGATACCCTTATTGATTTTAGAATGTTTGTGCGTAAACTTAATTTGGCCTTGTATTTTGAGAATGATATAACAGAAGAAAGGGCCTATCAAGAAGGCAAGTTACAAAAACCTAGTACTTTCAACCCCCCATACAATAAAATTACGGAGGTTTTTCAGAATTTATGTGAACAAGACATCAGCTGTCATATAAATAATAGAGAGCATTTGTTTTTGAACAACATGAACAAAGAGGATTCAGATATTCTAAAATTTTTAAAAAATATACCAAATATTCGAATTATGAAACCCGACAAGGGTAGTGGAGTTGTTATAGTTGACAAAGGCGATTATGTGAGTGAGATTTTAGCCATGCTTATGAGTGACAATTATATAGAAACAAGCAGAAATGAAATTAACATAGCCTATAAAAAGGTTTTATTGATTTTAGATGATATGCTCTTTCAAGGTGAAATAAATGAGAAAGAATTCAATTTTATGTCTAACAATGCACCAGTGGTTAGTGGAATTTTTGGAATTCCCAAAATACATAAAGGCCTAAACAATGTCAAGTTTAGGCCTATAGTTGATGGGAAGAGAAGTAAAACTATATTTATTAGTCAGTTTTTGGACACAAAATTAAAACCAGGTTTACAGAAGTTTCCTCAAATCACTAGGGATTCGTGGCATTTACTTGATAAAATTAAAAAAACTGGACTTTCAGAATGATATTTGTTTTGTCACTATTGATGTCATTAATTTGTTTACATGTATACCACATGATATGGGGCTAAAGTGGTTGGAAGAACAACTTTTTGCAACGGGCATTTATGAACAACACACCATTAATTTATATGTCAGATTAATGGAAACAGTCTTAAAAAACAATTTTCTGTCCTTTGAAGAACACTTATTTCGACAATTCACAGGGGTAGCTATGGGGGCAGCTTGTGCCCCCATATATGCTAATTATATAATGGCCTATTGGGAATCTAAATTTGTATTTGATTGTGAATTTAGTTCACATATTAAATTTTATACACATTTTTTAGACGACATCCTTATTATTTGGCAAGGGGACAAAAACATGTTAGAAGCATTTATTCGATACATTAATCAAACAGTGTGGTTTTTAAAGTTTACACATGAGGTTAAATATAACAACATCACATACTTGGATATTAGGTTGATTTTTGATAGGACAAAGAAATGTTTGATCTCTAAAATTTACAGGAAGCCCACGTTCTCCAATTCATACTTACATTTTGATAGTTGGCATCCAGTCCATCAAAAGAAAGCCATTATCAAGGGGCAAATGGTAAGAGCAGCCCGTATGGTAAGTGAGGACGTGGACTTCCAGGTCGAGTTGGACTTTATGATGAAATTATTTTTGAATAGAGGGTATCCTAAATACATGTGTGAAGAAATTAGACGCGAGGTTCAAATTAAAAGGGACAGCGGCCTTTATGTACCTATTTTAAACAGTAAAAAAGAATTTTTTAACGTTTTAAATGGAGGTGTGAGTAGTAATGTTCCATTCAAGGAACATTTTTTATATATATTAACTTACAATGCGGATGCAGAGTACATTATTAGAATAATTGAAAAATACTGGGAATCCTTTTCCAAATTGGATGAATTTTCTAGGTTGGCTACACACAAACTCAAGTTTATTTTTAGAAAGGATAAAAGTTTAAAAGAAATTTTTGAGAATAGTACTAAGCCGGTTGAAATTAGGACCAACAAAAACTTGGGCAACTTTAAATGTGGGAGATGCATGACGTGCAGACACATTTTAATAACAGGTAAACAAATCAAAATTAACCACACCTCTATTAAATTTATGGGCCATTTTGACTGTTATTCTCAAAATGTGATTTATCTTGCCAAATGTCAGGTGTGCACGGCATTTTATGTTGGCAAGACCTGTAGGAAGTTCAGGGAGAGAATTAATGAGCACATTTTAGACATTAAACATAAAAAAGTGACTAATTCTTTAGCTAGGCACATCATGGCATATGAAGATCATCATTTCATGTTTTTTGTTGTACAACAACAGATTAAGGACCAAAATGGAAGGGTCTTAGATTGCCATCTTGATGTTTGTGAGTTAAAATGGCAACTAAGACTTCAGGCCTACATTTATCCTGGTTTGACCGAGTGTGTGTCGCTCAAACCCCTGTTGAAACTTAGGTTTTTAACATGTTGAGGCTGAAGCCTTTTGTTTATTGGGTATGTTGCACATTTTTCATTTCCATTTTTAAATAATATGTAGTTTATATAAAAATTAAATGTAGTATGGGTATAAAATTAATTTTTTACATTATTTTTTCATATTTATTTATATTACATTTTAAATGAACCATCTTTTTTAATTTCAATTTTAATATGGCATGTACGTGTTTATTACTATTTCACTTTTATTTTAGAGTTTAACTTATTCATAAATTGATTAATTAGTTAATTATTTAATAAATGTATTAATTGAGATTGTTGTATTTATAGGCTGCCTTTTTCACCACACTCTGATGAAGTCATACAGACGAAACCTAGGTCAGCTGTGGTGAAGGTTGTGAATTTTTTGTTGGAATAAAGCATCTTTTGGGTGAGCCCTTGCCTCCGTGGACATTTTTTACAAGTTTCATTTTTGTTCTTTGGTTTGGATAATGGGGCGATAGTTCCCAGTGTCTGTAGTCACTCCTCCTTTGTGGAGAGGGATGACTGTAGCAGTGTGCCATTAGGTAGGGACAAAGCCTGAGGTGAGGCTGTGATTGAACAGGACACACAGCTGAGGTGCCAGTTCACTCTGTAGTTCATGCAGAACACAGCCAGGGATATTGTCAGGTGCTATAGAAGATGTATTCTTGGCCTTGGACAGTGCTGTTTTAACATGTAATACTGGGTGCTTGGAAATTTACTGGCATTGTGATTGATCTTTTTGGGGGGAAGAGAGGGGTAATGTTGGCACTGAATCTGTCGCCAGTATATTGGCAATGTCTGTTTGCTTGGTATAGGAGGTACCATTGTGCTTGTATAGCTTGTGTAGGGGGGCTTGATTGAAAATGCTTGCAGCTCTGAAACCCTTCAAGCAGAAGTGATGGAAATCAACATACTTGTTTTCTATGTCAAAAATTTTAGTTCACACAATGATACAGGTTCAAAGGGGGGAAGAGTCAAACAGGACAGAACAAGGCTTAGGTCCCATGGTGGTAGATGGGTCTTTATGGGTGGTTTTAACAAGTTAGTGCCCTTCAGGAAGGTTTTGTATAGTCTATGAGACATCAGATTTGGGGCTAAATCACTTACATGAAAATTGGACATTGCTGCTAGTTGCACACGAATGGTAGTTTTGATAGAAATTCAAGAATAGAACCTACAGGAGCAGAAAAGGAGTCAATGTGTTTACTTAACACCCAGGAAGAAAATCTTTTCCATTTATTGACTTATAATTTTCTCGTTGAGGTCTTATGAGAAGAAATCAAGATATGTTTGACAGAAGGAGTAAGGTCAGGAAGCCTGGCTATATTTGGAATTGGAGCAGCCAAGCTGTCAATTTGAGGGTTTGAAGGCAAGGGTGAAGCATTTCAGACGTATGAATCAGAAGGTCTGGAACAGGGTCCAGAACCCACAACTCCTCCTGAAGATTAGGCCAAAGGAAGGGGAACCAAATTTGATGAGGCCAGCATGGAGGGTCGAGAATCAGCTTGCTTCCCAATGACATGGCTTTCTGAAGAACTTTGGGTATCAGAAGAAAGGAGGAAAGGCATAAAGGAGACCCTAGAGCCAATTGTGTACAAGTGCATCCCTTGGTGACTCCCCCAGAGGGCAGATCTGGGCAAAATAGCTGCTGTATTTGGCATTCATGGATGTGGCAAAAAGGTCACAGCAAGGCTGGCCCCATTTACAGAAGGTCATTTCCACCACTTCTTGTTTTAGGATCATGAGACATGAGAATTGCTCTGCTGAGTTTGGCTGCAATCATGTTGGATTTCCCCGGGATGTGCACTGCTATCAGAAAGCATTGGGAGGAGGTCACCCACTGCCATATTCTCAGGGCCTCTCAACAAAGGGGGTAGGATTTGGTCCCTCCTTGTTTGTTATGTACCAGACAACTTACATGTTGCCTGTATTGCAATTGTTCCCAGTGGAAGAGACTCCTGTAGTGCTTGCAATGCCAAAAGCACTGCTCTAATTTCTAGGATACTGATGTGCAAATGGGCCTCATGACCCTGCCAGGTGCCTTGGACTGTCTTTCCCAGATAATGCTCCCCCACCCTATCTGGGAGGCATCCATGGTGACTGCGGCTACAGGCTGGGGAGGAAGACATGGTTGACCTGATGTCATGTAAGTGGAGTAAATCCACCAGTGAAGGTCTTTTTTGCAAGACGCTGTTAACAGAATTTGGTGAGACATGGGTAGTTCTTGCAAGGACCACTGAGTGAATAGTAGCCACTGGAGAATTCTCATATGCATGCGAAGTAATGGAACTAAACTTATCGTTGCCGCCATGGTTCCCAAGACTTTTAAAACTATTCTTGCCTGTACTCTGGTCTTAGAAAGAAGGCTGGAGACTTGCTGTCTCAGAACTAAAACTCTTTCTGTAGGAAGGTTTACCATCATGTTTGTTGTGCCTAGATCTGCTCCTATAAGCACGATATGTTGAGATGGCAACAAGGCAGATTTTTTGTAATTTATTGTGATTCTTAGGTTAGAGCAAAGGAGTAATGTGATGTTTCTTGCTTGTAGTAGTAGATGCTTGGTGGTGGCAGTTAGAAGCCAGTCATCTAGGTATGGAAACATTCGGAATCCTAGACATCTCAGGTGAGCCGTGACTACTCCCATACACTTGGTGAACACACTGGGGGCTGTAGTGAGACCAAAGGGCACAGCTCGAAATTGGCAATGACTGGCTTCAGCCGGAAGCACAGATTACTCCTGGATGGTTTGCCCATCTTTATGTGGTAGTACTCATCCTGGAGGTCTATATAGCACATCCAATTGTCTTTTCCCAGAAAGGGAAGAATCGACTGCAGTGTTACCATCTGGAACTTGGTCTTTTTTACTGAATCTTTTAATCTGCTGAGATTCAAGATGGGTCTCTGGTCCCCTGTTCTTTTTCGCACTAAAAAGAACCTTGAGTAAGTTCCTGATCCTATGTGGTCTGCGGGAACTCTTTGAATGACTTTTTTGTCTAGCAACTTTTGAATTTCTAGAGTTGCCTGATCTCTCTGACTGGGTGGAAGGGAAAAGAGTATGCAATAGCCTCCGGATATGATACTTTGTACTCACTTGTCTTTTGTTATTCCCAGCCAGGCTTTTAGGTACAAAGATAAGATGCTGCCCAAACAAGGACAAGACATCAAAGGGGGCATTAATAAATGAAGATTTAAAAGATTCCACAAAGTCAAACAAGCGCATCCAGGAATGTCTCCTTAGGGAAATTCCTGAACCCGCTGCTCTGCTCACTCCATCTGGTGCATAAGAAATGAGCCTCGTGGAAGAGTTGACCACAGAGTTTAAGGTGGAGAACTGTGAGGAAACTTTATCTGATATCCCTGCAGCTACTGTACCTTGGAGAGTATCTCCTAACTCCTTCAGGAGATCTCTTTGCAGCCTCATAAAATGAGTCAGATAATTCAGAGATCTGAGTGCAAAAGTTGCTGAAAAAAACATGCGCTTCCCATATCTGTCCATCGTGCAAGACTCCTTGTTCGGCTGATGGACAGATGAGGATGTTTCGGAAATTTCCTTTTTGTTGGCTGCTGCCACCACCATAGCATCTACAGGGACACCCTTGGTAAGGAAATCTTTGTCAGAAGGGGCTGTGATGAACTTATTTGGCCTCTGAGGGACAGGTTCCACTGTGTCTGGAGACTCCCATGCCTTTCGACTAACTAGTTCCATAAGCTCGTCGAAAAGGTGGAGACACCTAAGTGGATGAAGGGTGAGACCCAAAGGCCTTCAGATAAACAGACTCCTCATCAGAAGGGTTGATGGACTACCAGCCATCACTCTGCTTAAGGACTTCTAGGATGTCTGCAAAGGAGATATCCTCAGAGAGCGACTGTGGGGAGCCTTCTGGCTCCTCGAGGTCTGTGTCAGAGATGACTGACTCCTCTGGGGAGTCTAAATGCTTCCTCTTACAGAGTCTCTTACGAGGAAACTCTTCAGAAGGATATTCTGGAGAGGTTTTGGAAGAGAGGGGTTCACTTGATGGGGTACCCTGAGGCCTAGGGTCTCCACTTGTCTGTGGATGGTGTGGTGCAGAGTCAGACGTCGGTGCCTTGGGGGAGTAATGTCAGAACCCTTGAGTGGAGCTGTCCGAGGAGACAGCACTCTCCTCATCAGCTTGAAAGCTCCCCTCCCATGATCTGAGGATACGTCTGGCTCCAAAGAGGCAGAAGAGATCCCCAGAACCAAGAAGGTTGGCTCTGAAGCTGATGTAGGAGCTAAGCTAATCAGTGGCGAAGCCTCGAGAGGTAGGTTCAGATCCGACAAATGTCCGATTTGACTCCCCTCTCTGGACATGAACCAAGAGCGTTGGCTCTTAGACTCCTCAGATGGAATCGAGGATGTCGGAGCAGACATTGAGCCCGAAGATCCCAGGATGGGTCTCGGCACCAATGGTTCCACAGCTATCAGTTCCAGACATTCCAGCTCTGAGGTCCCGGGTCAGCTCGGAGGAGGAATCAGTGTTGATGGGTATGTCTTGGCCAGCTCTGAATCCCTCTGGGTTGGAGCCGAGAGGAGTTTGGCCAGCGCTGGTGTCCTTAAAAGTCTTCGCTCCACCCGATCCACATCATCATCATCTGAAAGACTCCTTGGAGAGGAGAAAGTATGAGATCTAATTGTTTGCAGAATAGGGGACCTTAGAACAGGAGTAACCGGCTCCGTAGTTCAAACTCTATTGACACCGAAACAGCTGGCACCGAAGCTAGGGATACAAATTTGGCTCTGATTGTCTCACAAAGGGAGGCAATCTCTTGGTGGATTTATCAGATTTTGCAGATGGTGATTTGGTTGATCTTGAAAGTGCCCAGACCTTCTTCTAGAGCTTCTTGGAAGGGGGACTTCAGTAAACTTCTCACTAGCAATTTTTTTGTTTTCTAGCAGTACTTTGGAGCTGAAAAAATGACATATAGAACATGACTCCTGTAGATGCACTGCTCCCAGGCAGTAGACACAAACAGTATGTGCATCTGTTAAAGACATCTTTTTGCTGCATTTACCACATTTTTTTGAAGCTCAAAGGCTTAGTTTCCTTATGTTCCTTGGACATGTTCAAAATCACAGTCCGCACAACAAGAGCAAATTAACAATAACAACAAACTTAACACACTAGTCAAAAAAACACTATGAAAAGATATAATATATGTATTATTATTAAAGTTGGGTGCAATGACTGATTCCTCCAAAGATGTAGATATCCTTGAGGAGGGTCTGACAGACAAGTAACTGGCGCCAGAAACACATCCTAATACTCATTGCAAAAATGCATATTTATACTCTTTGGAAAGACAACCACCCCTGCAAATTACAACATTAATAACACTTTCCTAACAGCAGACCCAGTGATAAGGGACTTGAGAACTCAGATTGACAGTAACCTGAACTTTGATCACCATGTGTCCACGGTGGCGAGAAAATCCTTCTATGTGGGGCAAGTTACAAGTTATGGCAAGGCATCCAGATCTACAGAGATCATAGTCCCGCTATGCTTAGCCCTCATTAGACCAATAATCGAGTACACTGCACTCTTCAGCATGTACCTGGCCAGGCATTTGCAACAAGCATAGTGGCCACAGAGATTCCTCATTAAAAGAATAAAGGGTGTAAATAACATGTCTTATGTGGATCACCTCAAACTCTTTTTCCTGTACTCAAGTCTCCAGCTATAGTGGAACGTATGAAAATGTAGGGTACTGGTTAGCAATGAACTTTTCTTTAAATAAGGTATACTTTACTGGGTATGACACTGATGCATACAGTGTATTTTATATAGCATATATCATGGATTGAGGCAGGGTAAAAAATAAAAAAAAGACATTAAAAAGTGCCGGATTCTCATAGGTGCACTGGTTCTAGGACTAGAAAAACTGACAGTGTAGAATCTTCAAGACACAGAAATATTCCAACAATGGGGTTAGGCCAGGTTTAGGGGGAGGATGTCCCTTCCCCATTGTAGAATGAATTACTAGTCCACAAAAACTGATAGGTCAGAAAAAGAGCCTTAAAGATGATAAACTGGACTGTTTAGGATAAGAAAGAAATGATGTATCATTACTAATAAGCAAGATGCCCATAATTTCCAGATGCAAGAAATTCAAAAACATTAAGAGAAATCAGAGAAAAGAAAAATACTTACACAAAAAAAACTGTCAAAACCTTCAAATGTATCTTTGTGTTCATTAATACAACTGATCCATGAAAAGCATTAGATAGACAAAAACTTTGGGCCATTTGGAAAAAGAAGCAACCAAGGAAGTGCAAAACATGTAAAGAACAAAACCCAGATATTTTTGAAAGGCATGAAAAATAAACATGGATATGGGAAAGAAAGAAATCTGTTTTGCTGCGGTACTTAAGCAAAGGAGACAGCCAAAGTAATCAATACCAGAAAGCATCTCCAAAGTTATTTGAAGAGAAATACCATTGTGGGTGCTAGATTGTAGAAGCAGTGATAAAAACACCCTCTAAGGCAGGCAAAGCAAGAAGGATAGTCACAGATTCTGGCATCTCTAACTGTAATACATTTTTGTACCACAGGAACTTAATTTAACATTTTTCATAATTTCATTGTACACTGATTCCTGATCTAATTGTTGTAGCATATTCTTACATTTGTAAATATTTATATATATAGTTTCTTTTACAATATCCTTGTATCTGTAATTATGTTTTGTTCATTTCTTATATGATCCCATTCACTCAGGCATTTCCTGCAAATGGTCCACTGAGACTGATGCACTACTCCAGTAACCAAATATAAATAAAAAAAAATTTGGTCCCACTGAAAAAAACTCTTTCATCTTAGACAAAGTGTCAGTAAAATAATCTCAATTGTGACTTCTAAAGAAATATTTTCCTCAGAATCAGTGGACTCTGACCGAGAAGAATTTCCTGAAGTTCAGCTACCCATCTATGATGTCTGCTCTTCTGAATTAAGCTCCTTGTCAGAAAGGGAAGGAGCTGTTTTCTTATTCTTGCCTGAAGAATTAGAGAGCAAACAAAAAGCATTAGTAAGTTTGCTCTGACCACAAAAATAGAAACTGCCTAACCAAATGGCAAAAAGATGACACACACAAGCCATTCAGTAAAAACTGCAAGAAAGACCCAGTCAAATTTGAAATTTCACTGTGTAACACCTTAAGCCTCCTGTAGTGGAGGCCTGTGGGACATATCAGAATATACCTCTCAACCTCTTAGCTCAATAAATCTGGAGAAAGCCTGACAAAATGGGGGAACAAAGGCCCAAAAATAGGGACACATTTTAAATATTGCTCATATTGACTTAGAAAGTTGCTAAAATAACAGGATTTGTGTTGGCACACATTTTCTGTAGGATATGAAGTCTGAAACTCAAATATGTGTCATTATTTAGGGACTTTAATCCTTAGATCATCTCAGTGATTTGTCAAAAAAACCCACAATTTTTATGAGGATCAATCCAAAAATATGAGGGAAAATCTGGACATTCTGTTGAAATCTGTACAGTTGAGAGGTATGAATCAGAATGACCTCGTAAGGATATAACAGATCTTCTGCTCCATGGCTTCTGAATGCCCATAACTTTTTAAGATTTTTATGGGTACATTCAGCCAATAAAGCCAGAGTGAATTGTTCACTTGTGCTGTACTGATGATGTTTAAAAAAGTCCAAAACATGGACATCTGCAGTTGGTGGGGTTTGGCTAATATGGCACCTGCACACCACAATGCACTTGTCCTCAAGGTTCTTCACATTCTTAACTAGTGACACTGGCACTATATCTTGGGTTTCACAATTCATGTGCTAAGGATCAACAGACAACCATGAATTCATATAGAGACATTCTTTTTTGCAAGCTATTGGACAAAAGGAGTCCGTAAATAACTGTCTATACCATCCCTTGGGGTCTTGACAACTGCAATGTATGAGGCCGCTTTTACTCTCTCAAGCACATTACCATCACAGATAAAAATTAGAAGTTATGTACCTACCATAACGTTCCATGTTAGTTGTCTTCTTCTCACCTTCTTTCTTGCTGGATGGGTTCGGAGCCGATCCTCGGCTCCGACTCTGCCACTCTAAAAGCTCGAGAGCTAGTTCCACCGGCTCGAGGCTCCCCTATATCCCACAATGCTAGGCGGTAACTCCTCAGATCTCATTTGAAAGCTAAGGCCAGCAATAAAATTCCATAAGGAACAAAGAAGAAAACTCTTCTAGGTCTGTTCTGACTAGGGGGAAGGAGGGTGGGATGCAAGAAAGAAGGCGAGAAGAAGACAACTAACATGGAACGTTATGGTAGGTACATAACTTCTAAATGTTAAGTTGTCAATCTCGCCTTCATTCTTGCTGGATGGGACCGCGTCCCTAGCACCTTGTCCCGGGTGGCCTATCGGAACAGACTCTTGAGTACAGTGGAACCAAAGTTGGCTCGGTCTCTAGAGGCCAAATCCAACTTATAATGAGAAATGAAGGTATGGGGAGAAGCCCAAGTAGCTGCCGAACAAATCGAATAAATAGGCAGCCTGTCTTGGAAAGCTACAGAAGTGGCTAAAGCTCTAGTTGAATGAGCCCTGGGTTTGGATGGCAACCGTTGATGTCTTGTCTCATACACTAGGGTAATCAATGAAGTAAGCCATCTAGTGAGAGAGACTTTAGAGACTGGAAGGCCCATTCTACCTTCTGCATAAGAAACAAACAGTTGGTCAGATTTCCTGAATTGTTTGGTCCTGTCTAAATAGTACCTAAGTTGGCGATGAATATCTAAACAGTGTAACTTTTGTTCTGACCTATTAGAATAATTTGGGAAGAAAACAGGAAGCTCAATGGTTTGATTCAAATTTGCCAAAGAAGCTACTTTGGGCAAAAAAGACGGGTTAGTACGCAAGAACACCCTGTCTTTATGAAATACTAGATAAGGGGTTCGACTACACAGAGCATGAAGTTCAGAGACTCTTCTAGCTGAGGTGATAGCTACTAAAAAGAGTGTCTTCCACGAAAGTAATTTTATAGAACATGAAGCCGCAGATTCAAAGGGGGGAAGAATTAAGGATGCCAGAACCAAGTTGAGATCCCATTGAGGAGGAGGATCTCTGATGGGTGGTTTGAGTAGAAAGACTCCCTTTAAAAAGGCCTTGCAGAGTTTGTGAGACATGATAGAGGACTCTGAGATTCCAACATGAAAGTTCGAAATTGCAGCCAATTGAACTCTAATGGTAGATGGGGATGAACCTGCATGGAAAAGTTCGGCTAGAAAGTCTAGAACTGTTTGAATAGAAGCAGTAAAAGGATCTATATTCTTTGACTGCGCCCAATAGGAAAAATGTTTCCACTTGCTATGATAAATCTTCCAAGTGGAAGATTTATGAGAGGCAATCAAGATATCTCTAACTGAGTGAGATATCAAAGGAAGCCTGGCTAAGGTCGGAATTGGAGGAACCAAGCTGTGAGGTTCAGAGAGGGAAGGGAGTGGTGCAACTGACCCGACTGATGGGTCAAGAGGTCTGGAACTGGGTCCAGATGCCAAGGTTGTTCCAACAGATAATGGTGGAGAAAGGGGAACCAAATTTGTCGAGGCCAGTAAGGGGCAATGAGGATCATAGAAGCTTCCTGAGTGATGGCTTTCTGTATCAGCTGGGATATCAGTGGGAAGGGACGAAAGGCATATAGAAGTCCCCGGGGCCAATCGTGCACTAGAGCGTCTCTGCTGGGATGGCCTGGTTGGGGAAAGAGAGTGCGAAAAAATCGTCGCACTTGCTGTTTTGGGGAGTAGCGAAAAGGTCGCAGCAAGGCCTGCCCCACTTTCGAAAAACTTTCTCCAACACTGAATTGTTCAGAGACCACTCGTGAGGCATGAGAATAGCTCTGCTCAATTTGTCCGCAATCACATTGGATTTCCTGGGGATGTGCATTGCTAACAGAAATCGCTGAGAAGAAATCGCCCATTGCCATAGTCTGAGTGCCTCTCGACATAGGGGGTAAGACCTGGTTCCACCTTGTTTGTTGATGTACCACACTACAGACATGTTGTCTGTTTGTATTGCTATAGTTCCCTTGGGAAGAGAGTCTTGTAGGGCTTGCAATGCTAGAAGCACTGCTCTCATCTCTAGGACGTTTATGTGCAAGTGGCACTCGAATGGTTGCCACATGCCCTGGACTGTCCTGCCCTGGAAATGCCCCCCCCACCCGATCAGGGAGGCGTCCGTTGTCACTGTACCAACCGGAGGGGGAGGGACAAAAGGTCTCCCTAGGAGGAGCTGAGGAGATGTGATCCACCAAGAGAGATGACTCTTGCACGACTGAGTTATCCGAATAGGATGGGACATTGGAAGGCTTTGGTAAGACAATTGTGTGAAGAGCATCCATTGCAAAATCCTCATGTGGAAGCGAGCTAATGGTAGGAGAGGGATGGCCGCCACCATAATCCCCAAGACTTTCAGGATCTGTCTGGCTTTGACTTTGTTGTTCTGCAAAAGAAGAAAGACCTGTTTGTGAATGTCTGCTATCCTCTGCTCTGTGAGTCTGGCTGACATCTTGACTGTGTCCAGATTTGTGCCTATGAAAGTAATAACACGACAAGACAGACTTTTCGTAGTTTATTGAAATGCCTAATGCCTGACATGTGCGAAAGGTGTAGTCTCTGGCGAGGAGTAAAGGATGCTTGGTGGGGGCTGTAAGGAGCCAGTCATCTAAATAAGGAAACACCTGGAATCCTTGACGTCTCAGATGAGAGGCTACCACTGCCATGCATTTGGTAAACACTCTGGGGGCTGTAGTGAGACCAAAGGGCAGGGCTCTGAATTGAAAATGACTGGTTCCCAGCCTGAAGAGGAGAAACCTCCTGGAGCGTCGATTCATCTTGATGTGATAGTACGCGTCCTGGAGATCTATAGAGCACATCCAGCTGTCCCGTTCCAAAAGAGGAAAAATGGACTGCAGCATGACCATCCGGAACTTTGTTTTCTTGATAAACTTGTTCAAGTTGCTGAGATCCAAAATGGGTCTCCAGTCCCGTTTTCTTTGGAACCAAAAAGAATTTGGAGTAGGTTCCGGATCCTACTTGGTCTGCTGGCACTGGTTGAATAGCTCTTTTTGCGAGCAGCTTTGAAATTTCTAATGCTGCTTACTCCCTTTGACTGGGTGGAACGTCTGGAAGGGATTTTTTTGACAGCTTTGGAATGAAAAGGAAAGGGATTCTGTAGCCTTCGGAAATAATAGACTGTACCCACTTGTCTTGAGTTAAAGATAGCCAGGCTTTTGGGTACAGTGACAACCTTCTCCCGACTGCCTCCGAAGGTGGACAGTCGGGCAACACCTCAGGGATGCTGAAAAGGCTTGTCAGAAAAGGATTCTCGACTGCCATGATTCTGCGGGCCCCCTCTGCCTCTGGGACGGCGTCTACCATTGTTGTTTCCCCCTCTGCCTCTAGAGGGGAATCGCCTCTGTGCGTCAGGCAAGTCTCCTTGAGATTGTTTACGGAACCACATCTTTCCCCCCTTCTGACCTTTGGGGTAAGGTGTAGAAGGAGTAGAAAAACGGACTCCAATGGCAGAAAGAGTTTTGCCATCAGTCTCGCACCTAGTCAGGGTTTCCTTCACTTGAGGACCAAAGAGGGATGATCCATCAAAGGGGGAATTAGTGAAGGACGCCTTAAAGGGGTCCGCAAAATTACAAAGCCGCATCCAGGCGTGCCTACGCAAGGCTATACCTGTACCTGCCACTCTACTTGCTCCATCAGCCGCATATGAAAGGAGGCGCATGGAGGAGTTGGTTATAGAATTAAGGGTAGCCAGCTGAGAGTTCATCCTGTCCTGAAAACCCGCAGCTGTTGGGTCCTTCAACATTTCACTCGCTTCCTTGAGTAAATCCCTCTGAAGTCGAGTAAAATGACACAGGTAATTCAGCGATCTCATAGTAAAGGTCGCTGACGAGAACATCCGTTTCCCGTACCTGTCCATCGACCTAGACTCCTTGTTAGGAGGATGAACAGGCACCAAAGGATCAGCTAACTCCTTCTTGGTAGCTGCAGCCACCACCATAGCATCAACAGAGATGCCTTTGGTCAGAAACTCTTTATCCTTGGGGGCCGTGATGAACTTAGATGGTCTCCTGGGGGTGGGTTCCACTGAGTCAGGAGCTGCCCAAGCCTTCTTTGCCACCACTTGCATAAGGGGTCAATGGGAGGGGACACCCAGGAGGTGGAAGGGCGAGAGCCAAACGCCTCAAGGTACACTGATTCATCCTCTGAAGGGTTGAGGGCTGGCCAATTCCCCCTCTGTTTTAAGATTTCAAGGATGTCTGCAAAAGAGACATCTTCAGAGGGGGAATGAGGGGAACCTTCAGAATCCTCTAAATCAGTGTCAGAGGTGACAGCCTCAGGGGAGTCAATGTGCTTCCTCTTACACTGCCTTTTCCTAGGGGGCTCTCCTGCAGGGTCAGGAGAGGCCTCGGAAGAGGATGAGATCCCCACAGGGGGAACTTGAGGAGCTGGCTCTCTACGATCGGGGATGAGAGAGTGAGTCGAAATCACCGGAGGCACCATAGGGGGAGGGGCAGAAAGAACCGACTGGGGAGTAGACCCTGGTTCTAACACGCTCCTCATGACCTCAAAGGCACCCCTGTCAGGCAGAGCCGAAGGTCTCCGTTCCGAACAACTGAAAACCTCCCCCGGCACCGACAGTGATGGCTCCGAGGCCGATGTCGGAGCCGAACTCACCAGCGCCGAAGCACCGAGAGGGAGAGCGGGGTCGGACAAGGGTCCGATGCCACTCACCCCCTCGGAGCCGACGAGGGAAGTCCGGCGCCGAGATTCTTCCAAAGAAGACATCGGAGCCGACGACGGAACCGAAGTCAAAGGTATCGGTTCCGACGCCAACCCAGTATCGGATCCGAGCCGCCCCGGCTCCGAACTCAAAAGAGTCAGAGGAGGAATAGATTGAGTGGTAGGAATAGGTCTCGACTGTTGAGTCGGACTTTGAAGCATCTGGGCTAATGTCTCGGACTTAAGAAGTCGACTCACTACTCTCTGAAGGTCATGGTCCGATAACCTGGAAGACCTAGAAGAGTGGGATCTATGGCTCCGTTCAGACAACAAGGATGATGCTGGAGCCGAATGAACGGAGCCGATAGATGGAGATCGGGACCTCTTCCTGGATGTCGGTTCCGATAATAAAATCGGAGCCGACAGAGTAATGTCTTCCTCGGCTCCGGCCGGAGCCGAGGACACCGTAGGGGCTTGTATTCGAGTTTCATCGGCTCCGGCTGGAGCCGATGTTCGAATAGCTTTAGTGCCTCCAGAAGACGGCTCAGAGGCTGGAGCCGAAGGTCTAGAAGGCTTCGAGGGTTTCCCCGATGACTGAGTCGAGGGACCCTCAAGCTTAAGTAAGCCCCTTAAAATAAGTTTATTTTTTCACTCCTGCAGGACTCTAGGGCTGAAGCCATGGAAAACAGCACATGAGTCCTGCAGGTGCAAAGGTCCCAGGCAGTACACACAAGAAGTGTGACCGTCTGTCAGAGACATCTTCTGACAGCACAAGTCACACTTCTTAAAGCCTGAGAACTTTGATTCCTTAGACATATCTAAGGGAAAGTGTAACACACAAGCACACACACACACACACCGATTACACTTAGGGTTAAATTAACACTAATTTAAACAAATTATAGTAATAGTAATAAAATTCCCTATAAAACACAGTCACTCACTAGGAAGGGAGGGACTGGGCCTAGGGCCCGAGGGAAATTTTTTAAGATTTTGTGGAAAAAAAAGGGGGTGGAAAGTTAACGGGAATGGGATAAACTAATTTAACACTAACTATTTATAAGAAAAATTAACTTTAAGGGGAGAAAAGGCTAAGAAACTAGTTCTTTACCAAAAAACTAACCTGAACCAGTAGGAACACACCTCGATCGCTGTAGCGGCAAACGAGATCTGAGGAGTTACCGCCTAGCATTATGGGATATAGGGGAGCCTCGAGCCGGTGGAACTAGCTCTCGAGCTTTTAGAGTGGCCAAGTCGGAGCCGAGGATCGGTCCGAACCCATCCAGCAAGAATGAAGGCGAGACTGACAACTTAACATTAGGTGGTAGTGCTATGACATCCAATGTGCAGTGGTACTGCACACAATGGGACAATATGTGCTATCTGCTTGCATATGAATCAGCTCTAAATCATATATGACACGTTCTGTACACCACAGGGACTCCAATCAGAGATGATTTTGGTACAGTATAAGCTTTTATGAATCACTTGCTAAAGTACCCAAAGAGAGATGCTAAGTAAGTCTATTTAAAAAAAAAAAACACTGAAGCATGGAGAGTAGTATGCATTCTGCTTTTAGCATTTATGTGAAAAGTGTAAATAATATTCTCTTTCAAGCAACAGCCTCTTCATTCAATTCAAAATACAAAATAGTTCTTTTCAAAAACATCACTTATGTATTTCTTTGTTTCACCTTTCATCAAAGTGTACCGCACAAGTCATTCACATAATTAAAGACTGTATTCAGTTATTACTTGACTATAGCAACAGACTGACTCAAAGAGTTCAAAGAGCTGTAGACAGCAGTTCTGGCAAAAGCTAATAACAAATCACAGAGCAGTAAGTAAGAGTTCATAGTCCTTTATATGTTTCCCTGTTACTAAGACCTTCAGGACAAAGGTTATACTACATAATGCTGCACTGTGCACAGAGGCTGATGATAAATGACCCCCTTTTTTTTTACAGTTCACTGACTGCTAAACTGTATTCAGTTATTAGCGTAACAGTTAAAATCCTTACATCATCTCAGTGATTTGTCAAAAAAAAAACCACAATTTTTTATGAGGATCAGTCCAAAAATATGAGGGAAAATCTGGACATTCTGTGAAAATCTGTACAGTTGAGAGGTATGAATCAGAATGACCTCGTAAGGATATAACAGATTTTCTGCTTCATGGCTTCTGAATGCCCATAACATTTTAAGATTTTATGGGTACATTCAGCCAATAAAGCCAGAGTGAATTGTTCACTTGTGCTGTACTGATGATGTTTAAAAAAGTCCAAAACATGTACATCTGCAGTTGGTGGGGTTTGGCTAATATGGCACCTGCACACCACAATGCACTTGTCCTCAAGGTTCTTCACATTCTTAACTAGTGACACTGGCACTATATCTTGGGTTTCACAATTCATGTGCTAAGGATCAACAGACAACCATGAATTCATATAGAGACATTCTTTTTTGCAAGCTATTGGACAAAAGGAGTCCGTAAATAACTGTCTATACCATCCCTTGGGGTCTTGACAACTGCAATGTATGAGGCCGCTTTTACTCTCTCAAGCACATTACCATCACAGATAAAAATAGGTGGTACTGCACACAATGGGACAATATGTGCTATCTGCTTGCATATGAATCAGCTCTAAATCATATATGACACGTTCTGTACACCACATGGACTCCAATCAGAGATGATTTTGGTACAGTATAAGCCTTTATGAATCACTTGCTAAGGTACCTAAAGAGAGATGCTAAGTAAGTCTATTTAAAAAAAAAACACTGAAGCATGGAGAGTAGTATGCATTCTGCTTTTAGCATGTATGTGAAAAGTGTAAATAATATTCTCTTTCAAGCAACAGCCTTTTCATTCAACTCAAAATACAAAATAGTTATTTTCAAAAAACATCACTTATATATTTCTTTGTTTCACCTTTCATCAAAGTGTACCGCAGAAGTCATTCACATAATTAAACACTGTATTCAGTTATTACTTGACTATAGCAACAGACGGACTCAAAGAGTTCAAAGAGCTGTAGACAGCAGTTTTGACAAAAGCTAATAACAAATCACCGAGCAGTAAGTAAGAGTTCACTAGTCCTTTATATCTTTCCCTGTTACTAAGACCTTCAGGACAAAGGTTATACTACATAATGCTGCACTGTGCACAGAGGCTAATGATAAATGACCCCCTTTTTATAGTTTACTGACTGATAAACTGGTAGAAGTAAATTGGAAGGTGTAATATTACAAAACATGATGAATAATGGAATGACAAAAAAATATATATATAAATATATATATATATATATATATATATATATATATATATATATATATATATATAAAATATTCATGTCTTCCTGCATAGTGAAACACATAAGATGTGCGCAACCCAAAAGAGGAAGTCCTGAAAGCCCCCCCTTAAAAAAATGGGATCCAAACACAAACCCAGCACATTTTAGAACCTACTGTTACAACATTAAATTCTTTTTTTTTTTTTTGTAGGGCAGGCTGTTTCAGGGGTTGTACCCCACCCTCCACGTCCGTACTACTTACATACACTTACTCTGCAACTGCTGCATTTCAGTCTGGGGGGAATAATCTGAACTGTTGCAGCCTCATATTTAGTATATATTCCTGCACATTTGCACTTATGTCATTCTCAGGATCGTAATTAGATTTCACTACGCACTGACAAAACTCACAACTAGTGTGACGACCCACCACTGGACCAGTAATCAAGAAGCCTTAATCCTCACCACTGGTAACAGTAAGGGATGTACACTGGGAGGATAACAAGACACACATACAGTATTTCCAGATGCAGCTCTCTGCATCAAGTGCGATTTCCCTTAAGAGCATACAGAGACCATAGTCAGTCTGGGGCTGGTTTCTCCCTCTTTCTCCAGATCCCCACTAAGACTCCCCTCTGGCACAGCTATAGAGTTGAGATCTCAGCTGAGTGGCCAAACCAAGACCTCCAGCACCCTCTCTGTCCAACCAGTTCTTTGTGTCCCTGCCCAAGTAACTGCCACAGACACTCTTTGAAGTTTGATTTACACACACGCACACACACACACACACACACACACACATATACACACACACACACACACACACACACACACCTGGGAAAGGGTGACACAAGTTTACTAGCTATGCCCCCTTTTGCCCAGACTATAATGTAGTTACAGCAAACTCCTTATCAGCTACTTTAAGGCCCTTAACAAAGGGTGTCCAATCTTACTGTGTAATATTAATATTAATACAAATGGTAGTTTGACTAAGAGCAAGGCTATTAGGAGTGGCCCACACCGTGTCACCAAATAAATATGCAAGTACTCTCAAACCTTAAATATCTCTACACAGATCAGCCACAATGAAAGGTTTAAATATATTTAATAATAAATAATAAAAGAACAAAAGAATACTGAATATATATTCACAGTGACATCAGAGTTCAAAATCATAGGAAATATTTAAAACAACACTGATGAACAGTCTCAAATAAATAAATAAAAATATCTAAATAAGAAGTTATGTACTCACCATAATGTTCCATATTTTTTGTCCATCTTGCCTTCATTCATTGCTGGTTGGTTCTCGGTTCTGACTCAGCCTATACAAAAGCTCGAGAGCTTCCACTGGCTCGTGGCTATACCCTATCCCATCATGCACAAGGAAGTATACCCAGATCTTGTTTACAAATACTATAGTTAATACCTCTAACATATATATCCAAAAAGAGACTAAGAAGAGATTCAGAGAATACGATTTCCAATTCTGCAAGGAAACCACTTGATCCTCCAGGAGCGAAGGTGGGGGAAGGAGGGTGAGATGCAAAAACGAAGGCAAGATGGACAACAAACAAGGAACATTATGTTGAGTACATAACTTCTTAATGTTATATTGTCCTATCTCATCTTCCTTCATTGCTGGTTGGGACAGCGTCCCTAGCACCTTCTTTCTTGGATAGCTCAAAGGAAAATACTCTTCAGAACAGTGGATCCAAAGGAGGCCCTGTTCCTGGAGGCCAAATCGGCTTTGTTGTTGTTGTTGTGTCTTTCGGCTTTTCCTAATTAGGGGTCACCACAGCGGAACTCCAGTCCGCTAATGATTGGTAGTTGATTTTTACGTGCCGAGTTACCAGCCCTGATGCACAACCTTCAACGAAGGTATGCCCATTCACACCTGTTTCCAGGCAGAAGATGTACTAGCTGAGAATCGAACCGGACAGCGTCTTACTGTGAGGTGACAATGTTACCGCAGCACCACCACCACGGATAATGAGTGATAAAGGTATGAGGCTTTACAGATGTTGCTGCTGCACAAATTGAATCCATGGGTAGCCTTGCCTGAAATGCCGACGAGGATGCTATAGCTCTTGTGGAGCGACCTTTTACTTTCCTTGGAAGTTCTCTATTATGAGATTTGTATGTGAAAGTTATGCAGTCAGTAAGCCACTTGGAAAGTGTGACTTTGATTTGTATGTGAAAGTTATGCAGTCAGTAAGCCACTTGGAAAGTGTGACTTTGGATATGGGGATACCTTTTTTTTTTGTTCGAAAAGGATACAATCAGCTGGTCTGATTTTCTGAACTCCTTTGTTCTGTGAAGACAGAAATGTAGCTGCCTGTGTACATCTAGTTGGTGTAATCTGTACCCTGACTTGTTGCCGTAGTTAGGGAAAAAGACAGGTAAGTCAATGGATTGATTTAGATTAGTTTCTGAACATATTTTTGGAAGAAATGAAGTGTTGGTTCGTAGGGAAACTATCCTTGTGAAAAGTCATGTAAGGGGGACGTATTGATAATGCTTGAAGCTCTGACATCCATCTAGCAGACAAAATGGCTACCATAAGGAATATCTTCCACGTTAAAAACTTTAGGTCACAAGATGCTGCAGGTTCAAAGGGAGGGAGGATCAAGGCAGATAAAACAAAGTTTAGGTCCCATGGCACTGGTGGTTGTTTTACTGGAGGCCTCAGCAAGAATGTACCTGTCAATGTACCTTTCAAGAAAGCTTTACAAAGCTAGTGGGACATGATTTTTTTTGTCCCACTTCTCCGATATGATAGCTTGATATAGCAGCTAATTGGACTCGGATAGTAGCTGCAGCTGCACTTTCATTAAAAAGCTTAGCAAGAAAATCTAATACGGTTGTTATAGGTGCTGTAAAAACAGCAATGTGGTTGTTGAAAGCCCAACATGAAAAACTTTTCCATTTGCTAGAATACAATTTTCTGGTTGAGGTCTTATGAGACGAAACCAAAATATGTTTTACTGCAGGGGAATATTTGGAAGCCTGACTATGTGTGGAACTGGAGCAGCCAAGCTGTCAATTTGCGGGTTTGAATTGATGGATGAAGCTTCCCTGATGAATGAGTCAGGAGGTCTGGAACTGGGTCCATAATCCATGGCTTCTCTTGGAGATAGGGCCATTGAAAGGGGAACCAAATCTGATGAGGCCAGTATTAGGCGAAGTATCAAGTTGCTTCTCAATGTGCTGGCTTTCTGAAAGACTCTGGGATCAAAGGGAATGGGGGAAAGGCATTGAGGAGACCCAGAGGCCAATCTTGTGCAAGTGCATCCCTTGATGACTCCCCCGGAGGGGGGATCAGGGCAAAGTCACTGCTGCATTTGGCATTCATGGACATGACAAAGATGTGTCAGCAAGGCAGGCCCCACTTGTGGAAAATCTCTTCTGCAACTTCCTGTTTTAGGGACCACTCGTGAGGTATCAGAACAGCTCTGCTGAGTTTGTCCGCTATTATGCTGGACTGCCCCGGATGTGCGTTGTTATCAGAAAATGTTGGGAAGAGACTGCTCATTGCCATACTCTCTGGGCTTCGTGACATAGGGAGTAGGATTTGGTTCCTCCTTGTTTGTTTATACACCACACCACCAACATGTTGTCTTTCTGAATTGCAACTTTTCCTAGTGGAAGGGAGTTCTAGAATGCTTGCAATGCCAAAAGCACCGCTCCCATCTCTAGGACATTGATATGCAAGTGGTACTCATTTTCTTGCCAAACACCTTGAACAGCCTTCCCCAGATAATGCCCCCCCACCCTATCTGGGAAGAGTCCATGGTCACTGTAGCTACTGGTTGCGGAAAGACAAATGGTCGACCTAAGGTCACTTGAGTGGAGTGAAGCCACCAGCACAGGTCTTTCTTGCAGGATTCTGTTATGACAATTTTGTGAGACATGGGCAGCTCCTGCATCAACCACTGGGTGAATAATAGCCACTGAAGAATCCTCATGTGCAGGCGAGCTAAAGGTATCAAGGTTATTGCTGCCGTAATGGTACCCAAAACTCTCAAAACAACATTTGTACTCTTTTCTTGGTTAAGAGGTTTTTGACTCGATGATGTAAGGTTTGAATCCTCTTAGGGGGAAGTTTGGCCAACATTTGTCTTGTATTTGAGTCTTTCCCTATAAATAGGATATGCTGTGATGGCAACAAGGCAGATTTTTCGAATTTTATCGTGATGCCTAGCTGAGAGGAAAGATGAATGATGGTGTCTCTCGCTCTTGTTAGTAGATGTTGGTGGTGGCAGTTAGGAGCCAGTCGTCTAAGTACAGAAACACCCAGAATCAGAGACATCTCAAGTGAGCCGTAACTACTGCCAAACACTTGGTGAACACTCTGGGGGCTGTAGTGAGACCAAAGGGCAGAGCTCGAAACTTGTAAAGTCTGAATCCCAGCCGAAAGCGCAGATGTCTCCTGGATCACCTGTCCATCTTTATGTGGCAGTACGCATCCTAGAGATCTATTGAGCACAGCCAGTCATTTTTTCCCAGAAAGAGGAGTCTTAACTACAGTGTCACCATCCAGAACGTTGACTTCTTGATGGACTTGTTTAGTCTGCTGAGATCCAAAATGGGCCTCCAGTCCCCTGTCTTTTTTGGAACTGAAAAGAACCTTGAGTAAATCCCAGATCCAATCTGATTTGCAGGGACATCTTGGATAACTCTTTTTTTCTAGCAACTTTTGTATTTCTAGAGTTGCATGATCCTTTGACTGGGTGGAACATCTGGGGCTGATTTTTTTTGTGGTGGGGAGAGGAAAGGGGGATGTAGTAGCCACTGGATATGATCATTTATACCCATTTGTCTTTTATTTCTAGCCAGGCATTTGGGTACAATGACAAGCGATGCCCGACTGCCTCCAGAGAAGGACAGACTGGCCTCCTCTCAGGAGCATATCCCCTCTGCTGCATGGTCGGTGTCTTCCACTGTTGCTTCCCCCTCTGCCCCTGGGGGAACAATCACCATGTGCATCTGGGAAAGCTCTTTGGGACTTATAAAACCACATTTTCCCCCCTTCTGACCTTTGGGATAAGGTCTGGTAGGGAGGGAGAAACAGACTCCAACAGCAGAAAGACTCTTTCCCCTCCTGTTCGCACCTGGTTAGGGTCTCTTTTTAACTTTTGTCCTGAACAAAGACGAGCCATCAAACAGGGCATTAATAAAGGATACTTGAAGGGTTATGCAAAATCACAAGTGCATCCAGGAATTCTTCCTTAAGGAAATTCCTGTACCCACTGCCCTACTTGTTCGATTGGCTGCATAGGAAATAAGTCACATGGAGGAGTTTACCACAGAATTTAAGGTGGAGAGCTGGGAGGTAACCTTGTCCGAGACCCCCGCAGCTACAGAACCTTGGAGGGTATGTCCTAGCTCCTTCAGGAGATCGCTCTAAAGCCTAGTGAAATGGGTTAGGTAGTTCAGCGACTGAAGGGCAAAGGACGCTGAAGAAAACATACATTTTCCACATCTGTCCATCACTTGAGACTCTTTATTCGGTGGATGGACAGATGAGGATGTCATAGGTTCATAGGTAGGCACTAGGCTATCGGCCCTGGGGCCTATACAAGCCCAGCCCCTGGCTTTTGCCACCCAAGAAAATTATTTTCATGTGCCACTGTCAAAAAGAGCCCCAGAGGTGATCCCAGGGGTGAATTTCCTATTTCCCATCCAATCATCAAGATTTTTCTTGAAGAGTGCTAATGAAAAGCTTTGTTTGATATAGATAGGTAGTTTATTCCAGAGTATGGGAAGTCTCTGGGACAGGAATCTATCCCTCCGGCATGTTCTGTTTATTACGGTGACAAGGTTTAGGTCCCTAGAGCATGTAGCTTGGAGGGATTGGGATTTCTTTAAGTGGAGCATGCCCAACAGCTCCGGGTTCGACATAGCTTTGTATGTTAGGCAGAGATCACCTCTGAGTAGGCAATATGCGACGGGGTAAAGCTGGAGTTTTTTGAGATGGTCTGTGTAGGGCATCTGTTTGAGGCCGGTAATCCTCTTTGTGAGGCAGTGTCTCAGGCAATTCCTTCTTGGTGACCGCCATCATCAACATAGCATCTACTGGGACACCTTTACTGAGAAACTCCCTATCTGAAGGCACAGTGATGAATCTATTTGGCCTCCTACGAACAGGCTCCACGGAGTCTGGAGATCCCCAAGCCTTCTGACTAACTACATTCATGAGCTGGTCGAAAGGTGGAAACACCCAAGAGGATGAAGTTAGATACCCGAAACCCTCCAGGTACACACACTCATCCTCAGAAGGGTTGATGGGCTTCCAGCCACCTCTCTGCTTAAGGATCTCTAGGACGTCTGCAAAAGAGACATCCTCAGAGGGTGACTGTGGGGACCCTTCTGACTCATCGAGGTCCATGTCTGAAGTGATGGACTCCTCAGGGGGTTTAAATGCTTCCTCTTGCATAATCTCTTTCAAGGGACCTCCTTAGAGGGGTACTCAGGAGAGGTTTCAGAAGAGATCACTTCACCCAGTGGGGCATCCTGGGGCTTTGTGTCTCCACGCCTGGGTGGGGAGCGATGGCAAAGAGATGGACATTGGCATTCTGGTGGGAAGAGTACCTGGACCTGAGAGCAGAGCAGTTGGAGGTGACAGCACTCTCCTCATCACGTCAAAAGCCCCCCAGCCCTGCTCCAAGGAGGTTCCCGGCTCTGAGGAACCAGAAAAAACCCCGTGAACCAAGGGGGCAGGCTCCGAGGCCGATACAGGCACCGATCTCCACCACACCGAAGCCCCGAGAGGTAGATTCATGTTAGACAACTGTTCAACTTGGCTCTCCTCCCCGGACCTGACTGGGGAGCGTTAGCTCCTAGACCCCCTTGAAATCCAATGGAACCAAGGAGGTCGGAATGGTAGTCAGACCCAAAGATCCCAGAGCAGGTCCTGGCACCAATGATTCTGCTACAATTGGATCCAGACACTCTGGCTTTGAAGCCCTGGAATGGGTTGGAGGAGGAATCAACGAAGGGGAAAAGATGATGGTTGGCCCCGAATCCCTCTGGGTTGGAATCAACAGTATCTTGGCCAGTGCCAGCATCCATAAAAGTCTCTTGACCACCTGCTCCACATCATTGTCCGACAGACTCCTGGAGGATTGAGAGGGCATAGTCGGAGAACTCACAGGCTGTATTAAAGGCAATCTCAGAACTGGGAGGACTGGTTCCAGGACTGGGGATTGGCTCCGAAACTGGAACTCTTTCAGCCCTGAAACAACAATGTGAGCTGAAGAAGGAGACTTCTTGGGCCCGAAAGTCTTTGGGTCAAAGATGAGTCTTTAGCAAGCTTTTTAATTGGCTCTGATAGTGGGGCAGCAGAAGTTGATCTCTTAGTCAATTTTTCAGGCCTGGAAGATGGGGATTGTTGAGTGGTATTTAAAGAACTCTGATTCTCTTCTAGAGCCTCTGAAAAAGGTGTTTTAGCAAGCCTCTCACTATCAGTTTGTTCCTTCTCTCCATTAGCACCCTGGAACTAAAGGCATGGCAGAAGGAACATGATTCATGAAGGTGGACAGCACCCAAACAATACACACCGCTGGCGTGTTCATCAGTCAGTGACATTTTTTGATTATATTTATCACATTTTTTAAAACCCAAAGGTTTTGATTCCTTAGTATCCTTTAACATCTTACTAGCCAACACACAACCAAATAAGTAAGTAACTAGGAAAAACCAACAAAACTCTTCTTCTTCTTTTTTTTTAATATAATATGCAAAGGTTAACCAACAAACTATATGAAACTAGACTACAAAAATACAGGAGGACTAGTCTCTAACTATAACGACTAACTCCTACAAGCAAGAGGGGGAAGAAAAGGGAGGGAAAGCCTTCTAAGTTAAATGGGCTGAAGGGAGCCCTCTAACTTAAAAAGACTACCCGACAAGAAAGGAAAAAGAAAATAGTAATCCAAAACTATTTAATTTAAATGAGTTTGGAGGCTGGGATAGGGATAAAGACAAACAGGCCAAGAGTAAGTACAATGAAACAAGCAACAACGAACACTCTAAAAGTACTATACCTAGTCTAAAATATAACAATTCGCACAATACAGAAAGTTTTTTTAGGTAATCTCAATATAAATAAAGAAGAAAAATTGCACTTAGCCTAGAGCCTGCATTGAAGCACCCGATCTTGTTTAGTGGCAAATGAGATCTGGTTATACTTCCGTGTGCATGATGGGATAGGGTGTAGCCATGAGCCAGTGGAAGCTCTCGAGCTTTTGTATAGGCTGAGTCAGAACCAATTCTCGGTTCCGAACCCAACCAGCAATGAATGAAGGCGAGATACCTCTAAGCTTTACTATATTTCTGACTGAATCTAAGAGAATTACTATACCCTAGTTAACTTACTTAATTGGAGCAAGGCAGATGTCATGCTGAATGGTTCTTGTCAGGTCCAGGACTGAATACAGAATGAGCAGTCTCTCTAAGAGACCTCTCAAGTTAATATCTCAAATAAAACTGCTGGGATAGCTTGCAGAATGACATAATTTCATGCCATCTGACTATCCGAAGTGAAACCACCACTGCTGGGAGCTGACAGTATTTAGCATCTACCTGTGGAAATACATACACCTCAGATCTTTGGCAGATGCTGGAAGTCATAAAACAATTACTTTCCTCCACATTTCAAGACTAGTAATTATTTCACCCTAAAGACAATACAGAAAGCTCCCTAGTACAGCGTCTCTTGCTGCTATAAAGTAATTTAATTTCAACTATTTTTCTGAAGTTTGCTGGACTGAAACCAACCCTTCAGTTTCCTCTGTTAACCTATACATTAAAACAGTTACAATAATACATATACATTTCTGTTCTCTTCCAGTATGGCACACTGTGGATACATTTCAAGCACAACCACTATACAAAATATCTTCTCAAAACAAACACCTGTACAGAGTAATCTGATATACATATGACATACAGTTATAATACATTTGTAACACAAACATCTTAAATCCTTTCGGTATTCACCAATGACATGTAATTATTTACAAAATTTCAGATAGCTGTGCTGGTAGTATCTCCCTTTCTCACAACTAGTTTTGGGAAATCAGACAGGATATATATGTCTTTGACTGTGTTCTTCTCAAATATAGGGAGAACTACAAACAAATATACACCTGCCACCATTTTCTAAGACTTCATAACAGAATTTAAAAAGTGAGACATATAACACAAATGAAAAGTACTTTCCTGATATTGCCAGCATGTTGGGATTCTTTGTGGAACTCAATGGGTCTACTTACCTAAGAAGGCGGTTTTCATAATCCCATATTTTTACTATGCCATCTCTACTGGATGAAGCAAATATCTTTAATGTGGGGCAAGAACACAGACCTATGAACAAGTAAAATAAAAATATAAGATTTAGTACAGCACACAATACCTTGTTTAAAGGAGTGGGAGGTAAACAGATAATATATACTCACTGGGCAGGCAAACAAAAAGGAGACTTGTGTGAGATACTGAGCCAAACAGAAGACCTATAAAGGAGATGTCATTTGGACACTAATTCTTACTTTTCGATTTATTCAAATGTGCAGTGTGGAGAATTCCATCCATCTTTCTTTAGCAGTATTATTCCCCTGCTTGATCAAACACAGGTTCCTTAAAATGGCAATTCACTTATACAATCTGATGAACTCTGCATATAACATTCAGGTGTCTGTTTAGTTATTACCTCTAGGTATAAAATGAACTTATGGTATCCAAATGAAACACTAAAAAAGGCAATATAACTCCACAATCAATATGAAATCAAAAACCAAGGAAAAATATAGCCGTGCACACTCCAAAACTCAACAAACCAAAAAGGTGTGCTAGAAAGATTGAGGAGTGGCGTCAAGAATTAGCCAAAATTTTATTTATCTCCAGAAATTATGAACATGTAAAGCATTTAATGTCACAAATATACAAATCAGTGTTTTCATCTGACCAGTCCAAGACTTCGTCAGAATTAGTTTACAAATAATCCAACCCTTACTTATACTTCCACATTAAATGGAACAATTAAATATATAAATTAAGTAAAAATTTAGAGATTAGACTAGTCACTGCATCAGAAAAAAAAATATTATATATCCTTCTATTGAACAAATGCTTGTACATCAGTCTAAATACTTACAACATACCAGTTAAAATGTTCTGCTATAAAGAAAACTGTAGTAAATAGGTAGATGAAAACTGATAAATGTTATTAAGAAATATCCACCAAAAACAACAAGGAGTTCTGAGGAAGTTTTTTGTGGACGAAAGTGAAGAATAAAAATCTTTAACCACTAATCCAGTTGGTCTTCATTATTACGGGTATTGGTGGATATTTAGTTTATTGTTATTAAGAAATAATTAAAAAACAGTTAAAACAATCACTAAACCGAAAGTCACTGCATCAGGAATCAGGAAATCTTTTAATAATATTAATAATCTTAAAGGGACATATTTGTTACTCATAAAGAATAATGAATATAATAACTTTGCTACTAAATTATAATAAATACTAATGTTTACTAATGATTACATTGTTTTGAATATGTCCAAATAAAAACTTAACAAAAGTTAAAATAATTAAAAAAGTCAGACCAAGTAAAAATTTTCATATATTTAAAATATAGAAAAATGTTGGGTGAATATAAAAAAAGAGAAAATGAATGAAAGTAACATTAAAGGTAAAACTAGATTAGAATACGAGGAACTGCATTGTCAGATGATATTAAATGCCAGCAATCCTCTGTAATAAAGAAAATGTGTCCATTACCCCGGTATTAAAATTGAAAGTAACAAAATTGTAATCCAGGATTGTGGGGTTTCTGCCTTTACTATTAATTTCTTGCATTTTCTCTTTCATATATTCACCCACCATTTTTATATATTTTAAATATATGAACAATTTAACTTGGTCCAACTTTTTAATTATTTTAATTTTTGTTAAGTTTTTATTTGGATACATTCAAAATGATGTAATCATTAGTAAACATCAATGCTTATTATATTTTATTAGCAAAGCTATTATATTAATTATTCTTTATAAATAATGTGTATGTCCCTTTAAGATTATTAAGGTTATTTTAAAAGCTCTTTCCTGATTTCTAATGCAGTGACTTTTGGTGTAGTGATTGTTTTTGTTTTTCAATTATTTCTTAATAATGTTTATCAATTTTCATCTATTTATTTACTACAGTTTTCTTTACAGTAGGTTTTTAATTAGTAAGTCTTAAGTGTTTTGACTGATGTAGAAGCGTTTATTCAATAGAAGGTTATATAGTATTTTTTATACAGCAACTAGTTTAATCAAATGATACTAATTAAACTATTTACTTAATTTATACATTTAACTGTTCCATTCATTGTGGAAATATAAGTAAGGGTTGGATTAGCTGTAAACAAGTTCTGATGAAGTCTTCGGCTGTTCTGATGAAAACACTGATTTGTATATTCATGGTGTTAAACGCATACATGTTTAACTTTTTGGTGATAAATAAAATTTTTGCTAAAGGATTGATTCTTGAAACTCAATGAAATCATTCCTATCAGCATAATAGTACTGCTCTTGTACTATCCCCATTATTAAATCCCCACTTCATGCAGCTAAATAAGACAAATACCATTAAATTCAGAAACTTTTATTATAGTAACTTCCTGGTTACAAGTCTTTTGTGAATCTGACTGGATAAAATATATAACTGCATTCTCTGCTGCCTATATGTTAATATTGCAGTCTGAGTATATACATCCACTGTAAAAATGCTAGTGTTCTTTTGGTGTGAGTTATACATGCTGTATATACTATGTTCTATAGATCTGTACGAGGTCAATGAGATCAATATGCTGTAAGTGCTATGTAGCGTATTGTAACATAGTATCTACCTATAAAGTTGAACAATCGTGAGTGTAACTGTATATAGTTTTACTGACAGTTTATTCAATTATATGTAATGTGGAGATTTTCATCCTAGGCCACAGCTGAAGAGGGACCTTATCTAGTAGGAATTTCCCAGAAATAATGTCAACTATATCTATATCTATAAATCTGAGTGTGTGCGTTTATGGGTGTGTGTTTATTTTGATATGGCCTTTAAAATTCTTTTCTTTCCATTTGGAAATTATGACATAAGAATGACGGTGTCTCCTTGTAAGAGGCTATGGTGACATTCTAGTTGCAAGGGATCGTTATTCGAAATTCAAGCCAGGTCATGTTCAAGTCTTCATCTATATTTAGCACAGTGGACCAGTGCATTTTACAGACAATGCCAGTATAAGCTCAAGTGAGTACTTGTGTACATGCACCTCACCTCATTGCATGCACTGAAGGATGCCCACCTACATTCCTATACCAGACTTCTCAAGTGTTCTGTTTTAGAAGAACATTCCTATTTTCAGCCCTGATTTACCACTGTTCAGGATATCCCTTTTGCAGGTATGCTCTGTTTTTAGGTTTCACTCAATTTCCTGAATCCCCTTCATTACATGTGATTTTTGAAACTGTCTAGTGCACAGAAAATGGTTTGATCCATCTTATGTTTGGCTCTACAAGTCCAAAGTCAGGTTCCCACTTGAAAATTGTGTGCCTGTGGCAGAACAGTACAGTGCTGAAGCCTATACACACACACACACACATACATACATATATATATATATATATATATATATATATATATATATATATATATATATATATATTTATATATAGCAACATAAGCAATCATAGACTTAGAAATATTTGTTGTGCACACACAGAAAATAAAACTGACAACTATCATTACTGTTGCACCTTTTCTTGAATTTCCTTTTATAGCAAGTATGTTGCACAGCTGTGCTTTCTTGTTTGGGGGATGTACACAGTAACAGATAATCATAATATATGAGTAAACTCTCAGGCAGCACATGGTTAGTCTTGGAATATGGACACTTAAAGGATAAGTTGCATCATCACAGTCTTCTCTAAAGGAAACAAAAAAAAAACTACTAGCTTTTAAGGTTTGGTGAAGGTGTAACCAAGAAGTAAGCTGCAGTTTCTTATCTACTTTGTGCAGATACCGTTAAGAAGGATTGCATAACTAGCTGCTTCTGTATTAAAATATATTGTGGTATCTAGATGGCCGATAAGTAAAACAGAGACACTGTGGATTTGGTCTAACTTCCATAAGGTCTTTACTTAGACTAAACAGTATAGCAACTAGGCACATGTGCCACATTACCATATGCCATGCAGTTTCCTATAACAAGCTGATTAGCATTTAAATATACACCCCCATATTCACCTCTTTAAAAAAAAAAAAAAAAAAAAAAAAATATATATATATATATATATATATATATACACACACACAAAAACATGTGTGTGTACTTTTGTGCACGGTCTATGACCATATGATTGAGTTTCCGAAAACTCAGCCATAAAAAACACACAAAAATCTATACTTTTTTACATTTTGTAGGGGACAAGTCCCCCCCCCCCCCACACCCGCCACACTCCCTGCAAATTGTATATATCAACTCTGAGGTCACACTACAGTGAGGAAAAAAGTTAATTTCCCAATCCTCTCTCCTCCTCAATCTCCATTCAAAAGCTTTCAGTTTTCAAAAACTCAATCATATGGTCGTGACCATATGGAGTTCTTGTTTCTGAAAACTAAATCAACTGATAGGGACCTATATATATAGGTCTTCTTCATTTGATTGACATTTTTGATTATCAAACATCATATGATCGAAACCATATAATCAGTAGTGCAAGAATACTGTTTGTATGGAGATCGCAGTACAGTTGGGATTGGGGAATTTGTTCTTTTCCCCACTGCAGTGTGATCTTGAAGTTGGTATTTATAATTAGCAGGGGGAATAGGGTGTGCAGGGGGACTTGCCTCTGCAAAACCATAGTGCTTGTTGTTTCTTTCTTTTTTTAGTGCTTCACAAATTCTGTCATATGAACTAGATAAGTACTTGGCTAATTGCTCCTGTGGGCCATTTAAAGCCAAGGCAATTTCTCTCAAATGTGAAAAATCAAATCCTGTACCTAGTGTCTGTGAGACAGACACTTTAACCAGTATGCCAACTCTCAATCATTATTATACATATATGCATTTATATTTAAGGAAGGGTACTCTGGTACTTGTTGAACGTCTGTTTGCCGGACATCTTTTGGATAACAGCATTTGGTCAGCTAAACAATTGGTCGCACATTTTTCAGGGTTAGGGAATGTACCCTTTCTCCGATTTTGTGCAATCTCACAGTCAGCATATATAATTAGCAGTGGGCCACACATTTTTTTGTTTTCAAATATTGCATGTACTAAAGTTGTTTCTTGGTGCATGGGTAATAGTGTGTTAATGTTTCTGTTTTCGACCTTATGCAGTCAATGATTTTCAAGTACATTTAGCTGTGTTAACTGCTTCAGGTAATCCTATACACATATATATATATATATATATATATATATATATATATATATATTTATTTATATATATATATATATATATATGATGTAGAGTAAAGAAAATGTATGTGTGCTTTAACAGAAGTCTGCATACAGAAAGCTTGCAGACACTGGTAGTCAGGAGCTTATATCTTACCTGAAGGCTATGAAGATATGGATTATGACAGCCTATTTGGGACCATTTGTGGAGCTGGAATTGGTGCTGGAGTTTTGAGTGTAGCCCATTACTACAGTGACTATGTGGACTATAAATATTCTGTTTCATTAAAATCCCAAAGATGGTGTTTTGTTTGCTTTAAAAGCAGGGTGGAATTTTTTGCTTACCTTTATAACTTTGAAGAATAAAAAGTGTTTTGGTATATGCTTCTTCCAGTGATTTCTTGGACTTTACATGGTGTTATGTGACAGGCAGTTTGGCAAGGAATTGCTATTTCATAGCCTACTTTATGCCTTCGTTGAAGGTTGGACATCGAGCTGGCACCTTGGCGTTCGTGAAAATCTACTGCCAATCATTAGCGGACCGGAGTTCCGCTGTGATGACCCCTAACTGGGAAAAGCCGAAAAGAACAACAACATTATTATTATCATTATTATTATTTATATTTTTTATAGCCTACTGTAATTCAACCAGCTAATAGTGGCACATAAAGTCCTTTACCAACCAGAAAATACACCTGCACTAAAAAATATTATCAGCCCCTACACCAGCACCCAGCCACTGCAATCATCCACTAGACTCGAAGTTCAAACATACAAATCCAACTACTCAACTGGGTACTCTCTGTTTGCCAACCATGATGGAAAAATATAGAACACAGTCCCAGCTGACTTGACCCTAGAACCCTCACTAACTCAATTCAAAAACAAACTCAAGAAATACTTCATAACTCATTGGTTATGTGCTTGCACTAACACCAACTAGTTACCTCTCTCTTTCTTAGGTGCCTTACCTTCAACTACTTCTAACTTTTTTCTACCACTCCATTTCAGGAAGGGTCAATTGTATAACTGCTGCTCAGTGTGTCTTAAACCTGAATGTAATGTTATGTTATGTTTAACTTTGAAAATAATGTTATGTTTTGTATAGTGTTTTATAATAAGTACTATATGTGCTAAATGTTGGTATTGCTTGAAACTAGCATTTACTAAATGTTCGATGTGTATTATTATCTTGGAGCTTTTCTCCCCGGTTCTCTGCTGAAAATGGACATGTATCCAGTCAGACTATCCCAGTCAACAAATGTAAAATAAAATAAAACAAAAATTTACCATTCCTCATAACACCTATACTGCCAAAACATACTATGCATTAAATTCTCTACAAACATTGTTAATATTGGTTCCCTGATCCATCTGTGCTGCATTAGTGTGTTTGCTACATTTTACCCTGTACTGCTGTTCCTGGTAACCCCAAGCATGGAGGACTTTTGGAAAATGCTTGCGGAATCTAAAACAAACTGATCAGAACCTGGTGCAGCTAAAGCAAGAGCTGCTGTGCTGCTCAGTGTCGCTGCCAACCCCACAGACTGTGCCTGCTATGAAGAAAAGAAACAGTAGAGGATGACGTGGAATAACACAGAACTGGGACTGAGCTGAATGGATAAAATATTAACATCTCATCTGGCAGAAGCAATGAAAACATATATGGCCATGTAGTGAACTGATTGCATGAAGTATGACTAAATGGAAAAAAGGACTTTTATCTAGGGCTGAGATTGTCTCTGAAATACAAGCAATACATTTTTTATAACTAGACTTTTAATGCTGACAAACTGGTAACAGCAGAGCTGCATGATTTAAAACATATTTTACAGCTTTAGCTAGAACCCTATAGCAAAGTTATTTGAAATTGCTAGAAATGTTAGCATCAGACAGGTTTAAAATTGATTTGCCATGTACTGGAAGAAAATAGATAGCACAAAGTGATTCCCAGGAACCCTGATAAGCTACTAACTTTAAACAATAAGAAAAAAATTTAAATAAAGACCCCAATAACTTAAGAGTCTTCATTGTGTAAAACCTTAAACCTTCTGTTGTGGAAATCAGTGGAATACACTCAAATAACATCTTAAGGACATAACCACCATTTCAACTACATGGCTTTTGGATGCCCATGACATTTACTTTTTATGTTTTATGGGTACATGTATGTCAATGAAGCCACCCCCACAAGCTAACTAATGAAACACTGTCTAAAATTGTATTACTTGCTTCTAAATCTAAAACTTGTTAAAATTGTCATATTCTGTGAAACAACAAGCAGCTGGTAATGTGTTTGTTTCAAATTTATTTATTTATTTATTTTATTTATTTCCAGTTTGATTACCGGGGAAGTCCACTGCGCCAGAACGTACCCATTTTCAGTGGAGGCCCGGGGAGAAAAGCTCCAAAAGCAAAGCAAATACAATCTAAGTTACATAGTGTAAAAGATAGTAATAAAATATATACATTTGGAATAACATTACATTGAATACAGTTAGTAAAAAAGCAAATACATGCAGTATACTTCAAAAAACATCATTCAGGAAGGTAGATACAATAGATTTAGTAGTTTCCTTCAAGTAGCAGGTTTGACTGTATGAAAAGAAGGTGTAAGGTTACATGCTATTTACAATATTTACATATGAGGAGTAGAGAGAGAGAAAGTACATAAACTGAGAGTAGAATATAGTTTGATCAAGCAGTGATCGAGAGAGAAAAAGAGAAGAAAAGA
This sequence comes from Protopterus annectens, assembly GCF_019279795.1. Lineage (NCBI taxonomy): Eukaryota > Metazoa > Chordata > Ceratodontiformes > Protopteridae > Protopterus > Protopterus annectens. Next base: position 1,766,566,336 of record NC_056732.1, read on the forward strand.
AGATAGTATTAGGGTAGAGTAAAGAGAAAGGATGTAGAGGGTTCAAGGGGAATTTATGTAGATTTATGTAGGATGTAAGCAGGTGCACTTATGTTTAGAGGATAAGTAGGAGAAAAGTTGGATTTTGAAGGCTTCAGTGTTAGATGTTGTTCTAAGAGAAGAAGGGAGAGTTCCATTTCCTGCCAAGAGAGTAGGAGAGAAGGAGCTGGCCAGCAGGGCGATTGGGTTTGTGGATGGTGATTAAATTTTGGTGTTCAGATCTAAGAGATCTGTTTGGGGTGTATGGCGGAAGGATGTTTGCTAGGGCTGGGCATTTTTCAGGGTAGAATATTAATTTGTGAGCAGTGGTTAGTTGGAGGTAGTCTAGGTAGTTAGGGAGTTCTAGCCAGTTCAGAGTTTGTAGGGAAAGACAATGGTGAGAAGAGGTTTTAGATTTGGTAGCAAATTTAGAGATTTTATTATAGCAGATTTCGAGTTTAGTGGAGATGGAAGAAGACAGGTTAGTAAGGAGAGGGCTCCATATAGTAGAGATGGTAGAAGATAGGTAGTTGCTAAGGAATGTCTAGCGGAGTTGGAGAGAAAGCAGTTGTTCTTATAGAGCATACCTAGCTTTTGGTGGGTTTTCTTTATGTTTTGTTGTATGTGGCTATCAAATTTGAGGTGCTCGTCTATAGTGATGCCAAGGAGTTTTGCAGATGGGACCACCTCTATGGTTGACTTTGTTTGGCTTATGATTTTGAATGCTGTTTTATCAAATGTGCAAGCCCTGGAGGGAGCGAAGAGAAGAATTTTGGATTTATTAGAGTTTAGAGAGAGATGATTTTGGTGCATCCAGTTTTCAGTAGTGGAAAAAGCTATTTGGGTTTTGTCAGTAGTTCGGGAATGTTGGAGGCGGCGCAGACTAAGGTAGAATCATCTGCGTATTGGATGACTGTTGTGTCTGGGATGGCAGAGTGAAGGTTATTTATGAAGATGTTGAAAAGCATGGGTCCAAGGATGGACCCTGGGGAACACCAGTGGGTGTAGGTAAGAAGGAGGAGGTAGAGTTGTTCCATTTGACAGCTTGGGATCTATCTGATAAGTAGCTAGAGAACCAGGATAGAGTATCAGGGAGAGATGAAGGTTTGATAGATGAAAGAGAAGGTGTTTGTGAGAGATGGTGTCGAAGGCTTTAGACAGATCTAGCAGTACAGTGGAAACTAGTAACCCAGAATCCCTGGCTTGGTTGACTGTTTCTAAGAAGGATAGTAAGGCAGTAATAGTGCTGTGTCCAGGGCGGAAACCATGTTGGGTGGGTGTTAGGAGGTGGTTATGGATTAAGAAAGGCATGAGTTGGTGGTGGACGCATTTCTCTAGGATTTTTGATAAAGGTGAGAGTAGGGCAATTGGGCGAAAGTTGGAGATATTTGTGTTTTTGCCTCCTTTATGAAGTGGGAGAATGTAGGCTGATCTCCAAAGCATAGGAACATACGACTCTTTTATAGATCTGTTAATTAAGATGCTGATAGGAGAGCAATACCTTCGGCAGCACATTTAAGGAAAGAGGAGGGGATGTTATCAGGGGCATTAGTGCATGGCTTTAGTTTAGATAAGAGTCTTTATGAATATAGTTGAAACAGGTTTCAGCTGGAAACTGGGAGGACAGTTAGAGGGGTTGTTGGGAGTAGAGGAAAGAGAGTTGGATGTATTATTGTTGGGGAAAGATTTGGTAAGATTAGCTATAGATTCCGTGAAGAATTTGTTGAAGAGAGAGCTTAGATCTGAGTCAGTTTTACTTGGGTCTGGGCAAGGGTTATTTTTAGATCCTGGGTGGAGAAGGGAATTTACTGATTTCCAGAACTGTTTGGGGTTCTTATTTTGGTTGGACTGTAGTTTGTAGTAGTAGTTCTTTTTGTCCAGGGTGATTAGTTTTTTTGCTAGGTTGCGGAGTTGGGTGTATTGGAGCAGGGAAGAAGGGATTTTATTTTTCTGGTATAGCTTCCAAGATTTGTCCCTTTGATGCATGACTTGTTTTGTTTCTTTGGATAGCCAGGGGGCAGAGTTAGCTTTGACTCGTTTGTTTGTTGGAGGAGCTAGGGAGTTCAGAGTATTTAGGAAGATAGAGTTAAACTGTTCTACAGCTTTGTCTAGGGGAAGTGTATTTAGGGTCTGCCAGTTGGTATGTTTAAGAATGTTTGAGAAGATAGTTGGGTTGAAGTTGCTGAGATTACGAGTGTGGATGTAGTGGTGTAGATATTGGGTAGAGTTAGCGGAGCGGTGTATGAAAGTAGGGAGATGGTCACTGAAGGTATCAGGGATAGTGCCTGAAAGAGTTATTTTGTTTGGATGAGAGACTAGGATCCAGTCAATGGTAGATCCTGGGGGATTTGTTTTGTTAGGCTGGGTGGTTGAGTGTATTACTTGGGTGAAGTTAAAGAGGTTGATGAATTGGGAGGGGGAAGGAGAGTTGATTTTATTCCAATCAATGTTAACGTGGCCTAGAATGTAGGTTTCAAATTTGATTTCAGTTGAGGCCCAGTAAAGAATATTTTCAAGGGTTGTTGTGCTGTCACCTGGGGATATATAAAGGGAGATAATGCAGATGTTCTTATGTTTATTTAGTCGAAGGAGACTGGCTGTAAGTTCAGCGTTTTTGAACTCAGGAGTTGGAATTTGTAGAGGGATCGGGGAGAGAAGGTTAGAGAAAATTATTGCAGAGCCTCCACCTTTTTTATTTGGTCGGTCAGTTCTGTGGATTTGTATAGCAAGCGCCACAATTGTACGTTCTGTGCTCTTAATACTGAAAGTAATGCTACTAGCAGGAAAAGGGACATCAGAAACACATGCTTTAAATGAAGTTGCCCCTGTGGACACAATTAAAATACACCTATGATAATCAAATCAGCACTAAGTTACTGTGTTACAATCAAGTCATTGAAGTGTACTGTAGTTTTAGAAGCAAGAAAGAGATTCAAACTCTGCCAGAATATTTAAACATGATTACCCTTGTCATGGATTCCCTGATGTGTAAGTATAGGATTGGTGACAAACAAAAAGTGAAGTTAATTAAGTATTCATGGTGAGAGAAAAGCATAGCTCTTTACATATGTTGAAATTCAAGCAGTTCTGGGACAGCAGTTACATCATGTGGTTATAACACTGATTCAATTCATGTTCTAACAGTAGGAAAACAGATTCACATTTTAAAGTATTATGGGAAGGTGCAATGAGGAAGAATTTATAAACACAGTGTGGTAGGTTGAGAAACTTAAGAAGAAAAAGGAAGAGCTGCAGCCTCATATGCAAATTCAGTGTAAGAAATGGGGGGTGGGGGAGGCAAAGAAACACAAACACAGATAAAGAATCAAAACCAGAGGAAGGAAGTTCGTAGAGAAGCTACTAAGATGACTGAATTTTGGTTATGGATAGACAGTAAACGGGATCCATTCCATTTTCAGAAACATGCCCAAATGACAGAACAGAAATCCAGACCTGTATGGAATGCTAACATAGGATCTGGAGGTGAACTGAAACAGTGCCCTGAAATAAGAAACTGTTTTTGGCACAAGTCTGCACAGACAAACAAAAAGCATTAGCATAGAAACTGTGGCAAAAACAGAAGACATAGGCATTTAGGCGACGAAGCTCAGAACAACATGAATGCTAAATGTGAGTCATAAAGAGTTTTGAGACTATTAAGAAAATTCAAACACAGTTAGACTCTCAGCATCAGCTACTCATAAGAAAAAAAGTAAGACTAACTACAACATAAAAGAAAACAAAGCACTCAAGATGCCTGTACTGATAGCAAAGGTAGTAAAGAAGAATTATTTTTCAGAATTACCTTTTGCAGGATGAGACACAGAAGAAGCTGCAGTACCAGTGTCTTTGGAAAGGTTACAACGTCCACTTTGAGGTAAATTACTAATGAATGTTACCCTTAATTAGTGGACTTACAAGTAGATTTTTACGTGCCGAGTTGCCGGCCCTGACGCACAACCTTCAATGAAGGTACGCCCATTCACGCATGTCTCCACACAGGAGACGCTCCAGCTTACTACTTACATATTCTTAAATATTTTTGCATGTGTGGTATCGGTGACTCAGCCGGTGGCACACTCGCCTCTAGTGCTGGAAAAGCAGAAGGTGTGAGTTCTATTCCAACTCCAGGTAACTGGATCATTTTCAAACTGCTGACACTGCAATGCAGTAGTAGGGGTGCTGCATTCCTGAGTGTAATGTCCTTTGGATGAGACATTAAACCAAGCTTCTATCTAACTGAGTGGGTGGTATCTCTGGTAGGTGTAAAAGATCCAATGGCATCAAACTAAGTATGGGATAACCTTCTGTCCCCCTGACCAAATTTCTCCTAGAAGTGGAGGAACCCCCCTGGTCTCCCTTGAAAACAGCCTACTAGTGTAGTGTGGCTAACCTGGGAACAAAGTATGCATACATACATAAATTAAGAAATACAGTGTAAGGATAAAGAAGAAATTCTACACAAAGATTAATGCCACAACTTTACAGGACACTAGTAACAAAGCTAACCCAAACTTATTTATCAGGAGGACACCTATGGAAGGACAAAACCAAGGCAAGTTTACTAACCAGCCATAATGAAAGAGATAAAAATCTGTGCTTATTGTTCATGGTACCAGAAAATGGCATTGCGTCCTGAATTTAGGAGTCCATTGACCCTAATGCCTATTATACAAGTGTCATTTGAACTTACTGATATGATCACCTGTAATTCTAGTAAGGGGTATCAGTAGTAGCATAGGAAAAATGTACAAAATGGAATCAGAGAGGAATCTGTTTTTATTTAAGGTGAAGTCTGCAGCATGTAAGTTAAGCAAATTTTGTTTCTTTTTTCTGACATAGGCAGCGGTAGCGTTGTTGCCTCACAGCAAGTGGTTCTCCCGTTTGATTCTCGGCTGGAGTGCAGGGAGTGCCTTCTGTGTGGAGTCTGCATGTCCTCCCCGCAGTTGGGTGGGTGTTCGAAAGACATGCGTAAATGGGCGTGCCTTCATTGAAGGTTGGACGTTGAGATGGCACCTCATTAGCGTACCGGAGTTCTGCTGTGGTGACCCCTAACCAGGAAAAGCTGAAAGATAACAACAACTCTTTGTTAACAATGTGCTTAGATGTCAGCTGTGGAAGGATGAAACTTAATGCTTGGAACGGTCAAAGACATGATAAGAATGGCAGTGCATGTATAGTGGGATAATCTGTAAAAATGTTTTAGTTTTTTTCTACTATAATCAGACATTGCTTGCCGATACCAATTATGTTGACACGGTGTACTTTTATGACTATAGAAGCTCTGCTCTTGCTCATGGAGAAACAGGTTAAATTGATTTCCCACAATCTTGTTAAAGAACTTTTTGCTTTGCTGAATTCTAGCTGTTGTCTCTTCGCTACAACAGTATATGCTAGTAATGTTGGACTGTGCTACAAAACTTACAAACGCAGTACCATTATGCAAAGCCAATGCCAACGGTATTGCCAGTGACCCAGTAATATTAATCGCTGAAACCTGTACCTCTAAAGAGGAAATTACTGACCAAGGCAGTTAATTAATGCCAAAGGTACTGCACCAGTTGTGTCAAGGTTTTAAAGTCAATCAGATGAAGACATCAGTATGATTTGCTGACTGATGGATTAGTAGCAATATTTAATGAAATACTGAAGTCTATGCTAAGGAAAGTTATTGTTAGAGACAGTAAAAACTATGACCAGCTGTTTGCATTCTAAGAGATGCAACAAGCTGGGTTAAATGGGTTTAACTTCATTTGAACTTGTGAACAACAAGCATTCCAGGCAGCTGCTAAATAAACTTATAAAAAAGAGAAAACGCAATTTAAACACCATTTAAATGTGATAGCAAGCAACACAGTAGCATGGACACAAACAAATTGTTCACCAACCAAAAAAATCCAGTATATGCCACAAAGTGCAGTTGAACAAAACTGATGCAGTTCAGGCATAAAACAGTAGCTTTATTAAAAGTGTGATAGCTTTTGCAGTATCAAACACACTATTTCATCAGATAAAACAAGTAAAACATTATGTTTAAATGCCCCTGTGCTAAAACAGCTAACCAGTCAAAAGTACCCGCAGTTAAAACATTCACACTCTTAAAGACCTAGCTCCACTGAAATTGCTATACTATATTCTATACAAAGAGCAACTAACCTACAGCATTGGCACTGTCAAGGTGCTGATTCCACAGAGGCCAATATTAACAAACACTAGTACATCAAAACATGCATAATAAATCCATTGTTAGTCTCTAATAAAACTCAGTATGAACCATACATTTTTTCAACAGTCTATATACGTGCTTATATAACCTACATTTAAAAACTATATTAATAAAAATTATATAACTATTTCCTATAGCACCTAGCTTTTACAAAAAGGTTGTACAGGGACTTTATCATTGAGACCATGTCCTAAATCAGCAGGCATACAAATAATCTATCTTGTTTCTGATGATTCAGTCCTGTTCATAAAGTCACCTCCTCTGAGGGTGGCTGCCAATCTCTCTACTATTAAAACATAAATTTATGTGAGGAATCATGTTGTGCAGCATGTTTAGCTAGAGCACTAATATTGTTGGTATTCTTAATGTTACTCAAATGTTCACTAATTCTATCCTGAGTCTTCTGTCAGTTTTTCCAATATAGAATGACTGACATTTCAAACAGTAAGCTAAATATACCACATGACAAGTGTTGCAATTAGCATATACATTAAACTGTTTCCCTGTATCAGGGTGTACAAATAGACTAGTAGTATCAATGTAGTCACATAATTTGCATTTGTTATGGGGAAACGTACCAGCTATGCTGACCGTGTTTATATTTGAAGGGGGCTTAGGGTAGCATAACATTCTTCGCAGGTTCTTTTTATTTTTGAACACAATATTTGGATGCTCACCAACAATTTCTTTGATCTTTAAAAGACTGGTATCCTTAAACTATTATTTTTCATGGCTCATGCAAGGTTGTCACTGCTGCCTGTATCTGTCTGTGAAGAGAAATATCGTCTAGTATGTGTGGACCTAAGGCCTTTAACCTGGCCTGAAGTTGCCACTACTTGACCGTCACTGTATCCCCTTTCCATAAATCTACGTTTTAAATCATCTGACTCTTATAAAAATTTCTCATCACTTACATTAAGGCAAGAAATTCTCATACTTTGTCCTTTAACCACATTAGTAAAAATATGCCTGGGGTGCATACTATGTCTGTGAAGAAGTGTATTATAATGGCATTCTTTCTTATGCCCCTCAGTAATAAGTTTAACATTGTTAGACTTAATGACTTTAATATCAAGGAAATTGATATCACAAAAGGAAGTAGTCACTCTAAACCTCAAGAATGATATACTAGAATTAATGTACTCAAAAATATATTAAAATCAACCTGGTTACTACTCCAGATAATAAACAAGTCGTCAACAAAACACCTGTAAAAAATAATATGCTGATCCCATTCACCTTATAATATTACTTTTTGTTCCCAGCTGGCCATGATCATATTAGCATAGCTGTTTGCACTGGATGTGCCCATAGTCACTCCATCTAATTGGTGGTAATATTATTCTCGAAAACTAAGACATTATTCTCAAGAACCAATTCCATCAACAGACAAAGTAAATCAACAAAACTTGGTTGATAGGCACTATGGGTAGTTAAATATTCATGAAACATAAGAATTTCAGCTTGATTATGTATTTTAGTAAAGAGTGACTGCACATTCAGTGTAACAAGCATATAAGTACTACAGTCATGTTCATTCAACTGTGCATACAAATCCATCAAAAAATGTTTAGAGTCCTTTAATACAAAAGCATTCAGGTCTAATACAGGTCTAAGGTGTTTTTCAACAAAAATGGAAAGGGGTTCAGTGACCCAATTTCTTCCAGCAACAATAAGTCTAAAAGGAGGGCATACAGGATCTTTGTGAATTTTAGGAAGACCCTGTATCACTGGTAAAAGTGGATATTTAACATAAAAATATTCGAAAAGTTTTGAATCAACGGCATTACTTACAAGACATTCCAACGGTGTATTTTGTATGGTTGTAATCATTGTTCTGACCTGGTCCCAAGTAATTTGCATATAAGTAGATATATCATTTAACACAGCATAAATTCATAATCCATGACTACAACTGGTCTTCCTTTGTCTGCTGATTATAACAAATATTTGTGTCATTTTGTAACTCTGACAGAGCTTTTCTTTCATTCAGGCTCAAATTTCTAAAAACCTTTTCCTTCTGTCTATTATTCATTAACAAGTTCACAAGTGCATATCATGCTCACATAGTACTTTCTCATAAGCATCTATAACACTGAATTGTTTAAAGGAACATATAAGCTTGGCTTCTTAAACATCGAGGTGACATCACCAGCACAGTTGCCCAAATTAACTAAAATATAGCATTCCTTATAAACATCTTTAAATCAATAATACTGTCTGTTACCTCAGAAAGCTGTGAGGGAATGAAGGATAAGACTTTTTCCAAAAGTGAAAACTCATGTTGTGTAAGACTCCTTGAAGAAATGTTCCAAACTATGGATCCTTGCTGGTTTGCCACATTTTCTTTATTGTTCTCTTGTTTGGGGCTTCTAATTCTTGCTTTCTCTTGAGCCTGATCTGACTTCTGGATCTCCTGTTATTGACAGAAAAATCCATCTGTATAGGCAAAGGGAAACTTAAAAAACGTTGGCCTGTAGGTTTAATACTTTAGGTTTAGTACTTTAAGGGTACGGATGTTTTAACTGCAGGCATTTTTGATTGGTTAGCTGTTTAAGCACAGGGGGCATTTAAACACAATGTTTTCTTGTTTTATTATCTGATGAAGCAGTGTGTTCGATAATGTGAAAGCACTCATACTTTTAATAAAGCTAATGTTTTATGCCTGACCTGCATCGGTTTTGTTCATCTGCACTTTTTGGCATAAACATGTGATAGAACACTGTGATAGTTTGCAAGGATGGATTAAAATTGGTTATGCCCACAGTAAAGCACCATATACAGAGTGCCCAGAAAATGCAATGAGTATGCAATAAGAATTCTTGACTTAGAGCATTTAACAAAGGAGATTAGATGTCAGTGCTTGTGCCCTGGGGTCAATTGCAGTGACTAAAAATAAATACAGTAAAATACAAGGTTATATGAACATGAAAGAGAAAGATAAGAGCAAATCTATCATGTTAATGCATTGAAGTCATGGAAAGTAGTAGAAAGTCTGTGGTTAGCCTGCAAGCTGAAATTCACAAAGGAGAGACTAGAGAATATCTATCTCTAGTACAGCTTCAGGAATCCATGTCAAAAATACAAAATGAGGTACTGAGAGACATATTAATATGAAATAAATGAGTATTTTCAGAAATGCCTGGGAGAACTAAACTAACAAAACATAATACAAGGACAACACTTGGAAAGAAAGATAGGCTAAGATATTATACAATACCAGATCTACAGAAACAGTCAGTATGAGAAGATATTCAAAAAATGCTCAAACTGGAAGTGATAGAAGAATCACAGAGTAATTGCTAACCAATGGCCAGAATTGATGAGGTGATCAAAAACCTAGGAAAGGTTACATACTTTGCAACATTAGACTTGACCAACTGGTACTGCTAGACACACTGCCAATGAAAAAAAATCCTGTTCTTACCCTTGACAGTCTATTTCAGTACACAGTGTTAACACTGGGCCTACATGAACACACAGACTCCTTCAAAGGATGATGGATAAAATACTGAATCTTCACTCACAACATGCTGCTGCATATGAAATTTGAAGTATATGTTCACATCAGTCGCCCTGCTAGACAGGGGTCCAGGGAAGTAAATAGTGTGGGAAGAAATAGCCAGGGAATTGTTTTGGCTAGGCTTGTATAGGCCCTAGGGCTGATAGCCTAGTACCAACCTATGAACCTATATCTGACTGAAGTGGTCATTTAGAGGACTGAGAATCTCACCTACTATAGATCATTGTGTGTATTGTACCTAGTGAGATACTGTAGCTAGATAGCACATGCATATAAGTTACTGAGCATGTGCAAGATCAGTACGATTTTGTATAGGCAGATCAGAGTGAATGCAGGCATGAATGGAGATGCACATGCAATTGTATTTGAAGTATAGCAAGTCAGTCAGCTTGTGAAATTCGAAGTATATGTTCCAGCTACAGCTACTGATGATTGTATGTACAATAAATGACTTGAACCAATACCCAGCCTCAGTGTCTCATTTGATACATGAGACATGTGACACTGAGTCAGAAAGGGAGCCGAAGCTGAAGCTACTTACAAACCATGAGAAATGCAGTTGGAAGTAGAGAAATATACAACAGCCAACTCATAAACGGGTCAGTGGTTATTCAAAGGTACTTAAACTCATTTAAATGATTTTTCAGTTGCCGAATAAGTGGCGAAGCACTCAAAATTCAAAATAATTACCAATATAAAAAAATGTTCGAAATAGTGAAATACTAATAATAGTATTTGAAATAATTACAAAAGTGTTTGAAATAATTTCCAAACTGTTTAAAATGTACGGAAAGGCTAAAACGTCCACATTTTTTCATAATGTACTATTTTTTGCATTAACTAAAACTTCTAAGCATCCAAAGTTTTTTGGAATGTTCACAGTATTTGCAGTGTTAAAGTAAGGCCTTTTCAGATAGATTGTTGTGTAGTTGGGCATAATTATGACTATCTATCAAAATATGCAGCAACCTGGACTTGAATTAATTTGTTGTTAAATGTTCATGTGATATCTAGCTTGTAAAAATATCCTCCTACTACATGTCGAACAAATTAAAGAGGAAGGGTGTAGATCATAGTGTGTATTGTACCTAGTCAGCCACTGTAGCTAGAGAGCATGTGCATACAAGTTACTGAGCACGTGCAAGATCAGTGTCATTTTGTATAGTCAGTCAGAGTGAATGCAGGCACGAATGGAGATGCACAGATGAGTATGTCTGAAGTAACAAGTCAGTCAGTTAGCTGATGAAGTTCAAAGTATATGTTCTTATAGCTCCTGATGTTTTTATGTACAATAAATTACTTGAATGAATACCCAGCCTCAGTGTGTCTCATTTGAAACACAGGACATGCGACACCTAACAAAATGATATACTGTGCTAGAATCTATAATGCAGCCAGGCTTGACTGAGAATGCTAAGATGATACTGGACAACGTGGAAGCCACGTACATGTGATATGTTATAGAATGAGGAATGCTAAGACCATAAGAAAAAAGCAGAGACTATAACAATGGCCTGTATCCCCATGAAAAACAGTTTAAGGCTTTTCTTGGAAAAATTGGATATTACAATAGGTTTTTGTCTAATTTTGTGCAAACTGCTGTCTCTTTGACAGAGCTCATAAAAGGAAATACTCTTGTCAAAGAACAGTAGTCTCCAGAGGCAAACAAAGCATTTAATAAACTAAAAATGAGCCTGTATTCTCAATCTCTGTTAGTGACTGCTGAGTTTACTAATGAATTTGGTTTACATAACATTGAGGAGGCTGATTTGGGAGCAGTACTATTCCAAGAGATTGAAGGTGAGAAGCACCCTGTATGCTATATCAGCATGAAACAGAGCAATGTCGAAAGGAGATATTCAGCCATTAAAAACACAAATTTAGCACTCAATTTTCAACAAACAGTAAATAAAATAAAAGTGGGTCTTTTATTTCCTGAAGTATTACCTACTGGGTAGGCATTACACTTTGGTAACTGACAATTACCCTCTACAATGACTGAGAAGATAGACTGACAGCAATACAAAACTGTGCAGGTGGTAACTACCCTTCCAAGCTTTCCATATAAAGAAAGCCACATACCTGACCTGACCTAGTCATTAAAAATCTTGATGAGTTGGAGAGCTCCAACAACCCTGTGGTATGAGTCTAAAATCAGTGGACAGCCTTCCATATCACTGTTGCAGTATTCTTTATGTAAGGGATCTCCTGCTAAGGGCAACCCAATTTCTAGCCAGTATACCAGGGCCTTTGGAATTTATAGACATTGTATGTCACACATATGCACCCCGCACAAGGCATAGGACATAAAGATGACATACGGGCATACATACCTCAGAACTTCTTTGTCACCATTTTGAGCACCATCAATGAATGTCCTTCTGAATCCTCCTTCTTCTGTGCTAGCTACCAAGATGTGTTTCAGATACATGCCCCATTAGGGTTTCTTCTTTTCTCTGTTTTTATTTCTGTGAGTTTAGATGTCATCCAGAAAAGGAAAATGTCAGTATGGGAGGAAGATTCCCCAAAAGATCATCATGAGCAGTATCTCTTTTTTTGGGTGCTTCTCAAAGCCACAAGCAGTGCTCTAACAGCCAAGCATTTGTCCCCAAGACTTTCTGTAGTCATCTTTCCTCCTTATATATTTCTCTAGAAAACCAACGTCTAAAACTGTGGTGCAAGTTACTATGGCAGACTCTTCCTGTCCTAAAAGTCAGTCACCTACCAAGAAAAAGGCCAAAAAACTCAGTTCTGGTTCTGCTGCTGTCCAGCCTCCCCATAGACATCTATCTCAAGACTGGTCAAAGCCCAGAAGATTGTTCAGTTGTTGCTTTGGATTCCTCTGCCATAACCCTACCAGAGGCCGGCATGAATCTAACTTCTCGCACATCCTCAGAGACTTTACAGACATCTGCTCTGGACATTGAGGGGAAAGCTTGGTTGATTATATCTGAGGGACCCAGAGGAATACAGCAGATTCTAGTTTGGGAGGAGATGCTTACTACATTAGTTGAGTGTTAGCAAGGGTCAATTTTCATGTGGACATCCCTCAAAGTAAAAAAAAACAAAAAAAACAGGCATATCCCCCATGCTGTTGAAGATCCCTAATGTGAATGACAGGATTTTACTCAGGGGTTATTATAGGTTCATAGGTTGGTACTAGGCTATCAACCCTAGGGCCTATACAAGCCTAGCCATAACAATTGCCTGGATATTTCTTTCCACAATATTTACTTCCATAGACCCCTGTCCAGCAGGGTGACTGACGTGATCCCCGGGGTGAATTTTGTATCTCCCATCCAGTCGTCAAGGTTCCTTTTGAAGAGGGCCAAGGAGGCGCTCTGCTTGACATGTATGGGCAGTCTTTTCCAGAGTATGCAGAGTCGCTGGTTGAGGAACCTATCCCTTCAGCATGTTTTTGAATGTTTTAACATCCTTGAAGCCTTCTCAAGAAGTCTCTGTACCTCCTTTTACCGGGTAATCTACTCCTCTTTATTGACCTAGGGATCAGGAATTCTCTGAAGAGGATTTGGATTTTAGGGAACAATCTTATGCATACTCTTCCAAGATACCTTTTCCTTTGGATTATGGCCCTTAAGATGAGGATTCTATTAGTTCAGATTCTTCCTTAGAAGAATTCTCTTTTGGGGACACTTTCTCACATGGAGTATTTCAAGTTGGATTGTTCTCAGGTTTCTGATATTGAAAAGAGGTATTACAATCTCCTCCAGATTCTTTCAAACCCTCTGCTGTTCCTCCAGTCTCTGCTGCCCTCTTAGATACCTTTTCAGCAGCCTCTGTTGCTCCTGATTCTCAGCCTTCAGCTCCCAAGAAACTTGATAGATTTTATAAGGTCCCTGTTGATTGTAAATTTTTGTATAAATTTCCTTCTGCTGATCCTTCTGTAGTGTCTGTCTCTTCTGACAAACCTTCCCTTCTACTAAACTACCTCCTTCAGACAAAGACAGTAGAGACATGGAACGCCTGGGCAAAAACATCTATATTGCTGCTACCCTGACTTTCAGGCTAACAATTACCAGACTCATATGGCCAGGTGTGATGACCCACCACTGGACCAGTAATCAAGGAGCCTCAATCCTCACCAATAGCATGTGTGGGGAAAGTTCACTGGGATGGGGAATGTTCACTGGAAGGATAACAGGTATACACACAATGTTTCCAGATGCAGCTCTATGCATCAAGTGCAATTTCCCATATGCTCACACAGAGACCGCAATCAGTCCGGGTCTGGTTTCTCCCTCTTTTTCCAGATCCCAGTGAGACTCCCCACTGGCACAGCTATACAGTTGAGCTCTCAGCTGAGTGTCCAAGCCAAGGCCTCCAGCACTCTTTCTGTCCATCCAGTGCTTTGTGCCTCTGCCCAAGTAGCTAACACACACACTCTTTGAGATCTGATTTACACACACACACACACACACACACACACACACACACACACACACACACACACACACACACACACACCTGGGAAAGGCTGGCACAGGTTTACTAGCTATGTCCCCTTCTGCCCAGCCTATAAGGTAGTTATGACTGCCACCAGGCATTCCTGCCTGTTACCTTAAGGCTCTGCCAAGGGTACACAATACACTGAGTGAAATTAATATTAATACAAATGGTAGTTTGACCAAGAGCAATGCTATTAGGAGTGCCCCATACAGTGCCACCTAATAAATATGCAAGTACTCTCAAAACTAAAATATCTCTACAAAGCCACAATGAAAGGTTTAAATATATTTAAAAATCAATAATAAAAGAACAAGTCAATACTAAATATATCTTCACAGTAACATCAGAGTTTAAAACCACAGCAAATATTTATAATAGCATTGAAGGACAGGCTCAGACAAATAAAGAAAAACAACAACTAAACTAAGATTCACTATATTCCTGACTGAATCTAAGAGAATTATACTACTCCCTAATAACTTACTTCATTGAGCAAGGCAGATGATGTGATGAATGGTTCATCTTGTTGTTGTCAGGCCCAAGACAGAATATAGAATGCCCTGTCTCACTAGGGACTTCTAAAAATAATATCCTCCCCAATCCTCCCAAAATCTCTCCAACATATCAAATCTACCTTTACTGTCTCTTCCCAAAACAACACTACCATCAAGGTTGAACCCCACACTAAACTACTTGGGGTCATTATTGATAACCAGCTAAAATTTGATCTTCACATCCAAAACTCCATTAAGAAAGCTCATCAGAAACTAACCCTTCTCTATAGAAACAAAAGATTCTTGACATGTGAATCCAAACTCACCCTAGCTCAAACCTATGTACTACCCAAACTATTATATGCCGCCCCCGTCTTTACTTGCCTCTAAACAAATGTCCTGAAAAAATTTGAGCTTCCTTACAATAAAGTAACTAGATTTCCAGCTAATCAACTCTACATCTCACATCATTGTCTATCACTAAAAAACCTACAGTGGCTAGAACTGCACCACCAACTCCTACTGCCTAAATTAATATTAGCTCACTCTTTCATAAACAAACCCCTGTCATGTCCTGCTCTCTCTACTATCATCTCAACTTACATACCTTACTGTACGTTCCGCAGCTCTGAACAACTCCTGCAGGTCTAGAAACCTAATAAAAACACTGGCAAATGTCTGTATAATCACTCTGTGGCCTCTGCTTGGAATAAACTCCCCCTATCTAAGAGCAATCCCCAATCCTAATTATTTCAAAATAAAACATTAAAAGACCATCTACTATACTCTAGGACTTGCTCTTGCACTGACCCTACCTAAAT
This sequence comes from Protopterus annectens, assembly GCF_019279795.1. NCBI lineage: Eukaryota > Metazoa > Chordata > Ceratodontiformes > Protopteridae > Protopterus > Protopterus annectens. The sequence continues at coordinate 1,766,581,885 of NC_056732.1, forward strand.
TCTTTCCTGTACTTCTTTTCATCCTACCAAGCTCTCTCCTTCTGCCAGTATTTTTTCAGGTAACATTACTTGTGGCTAAGTGACTGTGAGCATGGAGAAACTGTATTGTCATCACTGTTTTATTTGTACTATATTTTTATCTATCCGTTAGCCTGTAAAATAGAAAACTCTCTCTCTCTCTCTCTCTCTATATATATATATATATATATATATATATGTACTGCTATCTTGATTGTAAAAACAAATCTTGTACTTACTGTGTTGTTCATGTTTATATTTTGCTAATTCAGAATACTATATATGTATACTTTTATTTTGACTGTTATTATCTTGTACATATCTATGTTACTATTACTTTTATACTTTGTAATTTTTTGGAGTTATTCTCCTTGGGTCTCTATGGCACCTGGCCAGGGTGGCTAACCCGGTCAACTAATGTCAAATAAATAAATAAATAAATAAAATATCTAAAATATTATGCTGGGATAGCTTGCAGAATGACATAATTTCTGGTCATCTGACTTCTAGTTCTCATGCAAACCCCCACTGCTGGCAGGACTTAGCACCTACCTGTAAAAATACACACACAAGGGCTTTTGCTCAGATCTTTGGCATATGCTGGAAGTCCTAAAACATTTGCATACCTTCACACATCCAGATAGGAATTAGTTCACCCAAAAGACAATGCAGAAAGCTTCCTTGTACAAAAGTTGTGTCTCTGGCTGCCTTGAAACCTGTGAGATAGCATCTTTATGACCTAGCCTATAAAGTGATTTAATTTCAGATATTTTTCTAAAGTTTGCTGGACTGAGGTTAACCCTCCAGTTTCCTCTATTAAAACATATACATTTAAACAGCTACAGTAGTGTATGTACATTTATGTTCTCTCCAGTAAGGCACACTGTGCATACATTTAAAACACAAGCACTTTACAAATACCCTTTCAACACAAACATCTGTAAAATTCAGTTTGATATACACATGACATACAGTTTTAATACATTTGCAACACCAGCATCTTGTATGACATACAGTTCTAATATGTTTGTAATACCAGCATCTTGTTGTTGTTGTTTGTCTTTTGGCTTTTCCCGGTTAGGAGTCGCCACAGTGGAACTTTGGCCCGCTAATGATTGGCAGTAGATTTTCACGAATGCCGAGGTGCCAGCTCGACATTCAACCTTCAATGAAGGCACGCCCATTTACACGTTTTTTGAACGCCCACCCAAACACGGGGAGAACATGCAGACTCCACACAGAAGGGACTACCCACACACCAGCGGAGAATCGAACAGGAGAACCTCTTGCTGTGAGGCAACAATGCTACCGCTGCACCACCGCGGATGTGTAATACCAGCATCTTGTATAAATTAATTTGATATTCGCAAATGACAGATAATTATTTACAAAAATTCCAGTTATCTGTGCTGGCAGTACCTCCCTTTGTCACACCAGGTATGTTTTAGCCCTTCTTTCTCAAGCTTCTCAGGCAATTCTGATCTTCCTGAATCAGAAGGAAAGGTCTCAGACCTTCCTTTATTGGGTTCTACCTCTCAAATGGCTCATCACTCTAGTTATGATGCAGCAAATGCTTCATAAGGCTGCTCCATTTGGTTCTGTTTTGAGGGCTTACTCTTGGCTTCATCTTCAGCCTTTACAAGATGACATTAAAACTAAAACTGCTGGATGCTCCCCTTGACAATAAGAACCATTTTGGCTCTGCTGCTACTGAGCTTAAGTCCCTCCAGGATAAAGGCAAGGCCTTGAAATAATTGAAACATATTTTTGTTTCCTCTATCCCTAAGTTTTGGAGGAATTACCCCTCCAAATCTGCCTTTGTTCTCAGACAGTCTTGCCCTCCAGATAAAGCTAGGGCTACTCAAACTCCTACATCTCAGAAACCTTATTTTCAGGACAAACCAGGTTTCATCTGACAGTTTGATTCTCCTTTCCATAGGTCAAGTTCCCTTATCCCTTCATCTTTCCCTGTCCCTTCCTAATTGCTTAAGGGTGACTCAAGATTCCTGGGCTCTGTCCATCATCCACCAGGGGTATTACATGGTGTAGGAATCCCTTCCTCCCTTTCTAGGCATCCCACAACCTCCACAGGGCCAGCTTCCTTTCTTTCCAGAAGTGTTTCAGTCTCTTCTGTCCCAGGGCACCATTCAAGTTGCGGCCATACCCAGGGAGGAAAATATTTTTATTCTAGGATGTCCCTGGTTTCCAGGAAGGAAGGCACCTGGAGACCCATTCTGGACCATTCTCAGCTCAACACCTTTCTACAGGCCCCCCTCCTTTTTGGATGTTGTCCCTTCAAACTCAGTTCCCTCTTCTTCTTCACCAAGTTTCTTTGTATCTCTGGATCTCAAGGATGCCTACTTCTACATCCCTATCCATCCCATTTCTAAGGAGTTTTTATGTTTCTTTGTTTCTTACTTGCATTTTCAGTTCTCTGCATTGCCTTTTGGCCTCTCTACTGCTGCAAGAGTATTCACCAAATGCCTAGCTCATGTCATTGTCTTCTGCAAGATGAGAGGGGTTCAGATTTTTCCTTATCTAAATGACCTACTCATTCAGGCTTCATCCCCCAAGGTTCTGCTTCAGCACCTCCAGTTTACTGTTTGTCTGTTACAAAGCCTGGGGTTTACCATAAACTTTCAGGAATCAACCCTGGTTCCTTTCCAGGATGATGGTTTTCTCAGTTGCAGGATCCAGACCATTCCCATGATGGCATCCCTGCCTCCACCCAAGGCCCTCTTTCTGACTGCCTTTTTTCAATCTCTTCTTCCTCTGGCTTCAGTCACAGCCAGGGATTTTCTCAGGGTTCTACGGTTTATGGTTTCCTCCATTCCTTTTCTGCTTCTTGACAGGCCCCATATGAGAAAACTACAGTGGTATGTCAAGTCACTGTGACATCAACACTATCATCCACTGGATTTCGTAGTTCCCTCCCTGCCATATCTCAAACTTGAGCTTCATTGGTAGATTCATCAGCTTCCTCTCAACCCAGGGCTTCCTTTCCAACCTCCAGTCCCATCTCAGGAGCTCTTTCAGATGTCTCAGACAAGGGGTGGGGATCTTCCTTTGGTTCTCTCAAGGTCCAGAGTCTTTGGCCTTCCCATCAAAGCTCAGATCATATCAACATCTTGGAGAACAGAGCTCTCCATTTAGCTCTTCAGGCTTTTCATTCCCTCCTTCTTCCAGGACCTCTCAAAGTTTTCACAGACAATACTACAGTGATGTGGTATGTAGACAAGCAAGGGGGGGGCATGGTCCTTCCGTCTTTGCAGACTTACTCTTCAGGTATGGGATCTAGCTGCCCAGTATCAAGTAACTATTCAGGCTGTCTATATTCCTTCAGAATAAAATATAGTGGCAGACTTTTTGAGCAGGTCCAACACACAAACTAATGAATGGATGCTTCACAGAGATGTTTTTCTGGACATTGTCGTTTGGTGGGGTATTCCTCAGGTAGGTCTTTTTGCCTCTCCTCTGAACATTTACCTTCCTCTCTTATCTTCCAGAGCCCCAAGCCCTCTGGCTTGGAAGTTGGATATCCTATCTTTCCCTTGGAAGGGGATGTTTCTCTATGCCTTCCTTTCCCCTGATTCCAGGGGCCCCACACAAGATCATGCAAGACTCCTCCAAAATCTTGCTGATGACTCCCTTATGGGCCAGACAGCATTGATTTCCCCTTCTTCTTCACTTAGCCAGGGTCAATCACCACAAGTTACCTCACTGGGTGGACCTTCTCACACAAGACAAGGAGTCTCTTATCTATTGTCACTTGTCCACTTTTATTTAGAAAAAAGGCAGGTGGCTTAGCTCATATTCTCCAGCAAAAACTGGCAATAAATGATTTTTTTTTTCTGAGAACTACTCCTTCCTTAGGAGACTCTTATAAAACTACCTAGGGGAAATAACCACCCCTCCACTGATGATGTCCTGGTATGTAAGCTGCTCTATTTGTTGCAGTTCCACCATATGCATCTTCTGACACTGGAGAACTTTTCCAGAAGTATATTGTCAAACCCTTGCAGTGGCTTTGTCATTCCAACTTCAGAAGGGGGACAAGCAGTGGGCATCCTTCCCACCTTTCAGATTAGGACCCTCATCACTTCCTATACTTCTTAACATTTCTATTGTCAAAACCTTCTAGTGGCTTTGTGGTGTCTATTGCAGAAGGGGGGTCAGGGAATGGGCATCCCTTTTTAATGTTCATCTTAACTGATTTCCCCATTTAGAATCCTGCTTGATTGCTTATGGTGTCTGATGTTGACCTTCTTTTAGGGTTTATGTACTATGACTCTAATGGACAAATCAAGTCCTGATTTAGGATGGAAGCATTCATGTAAACTGTGAGTGAGTAATTTTTGTATCCTGATGTTTGATTCCAAATATAAAAGGCTCTTAAAGGGGCCTATGCTGGCCATGTACAGGGATGAAGCTCTATGTAAAGTACAAGTGACCTGTGTTGGAGTAGCTGTTCGGACACTTGGCATAAGAAGGGAGGATAAGCATGCCTATCTTTGGGAGAGAGATGGTAGGCCAGATTCATTAATGCCTACATTAAGTGTACGCCATTCTGAGTGAACAGACAACACATGCATAACTCATACCTTCTTTCTCATAATTTTAGTTTTCCTACTAATTTTCTTGCTACTTTAAATATCAAGGGGGATTCATCAAGGTTACCATAAGGTGTAGACTATGTCCACACTTAGTCTAATCTTTCTGAGTGAGTAGACAGCACAAAAAATGTGGTAGGGATGTTCTTGAGTACAAATTGTGTACACAGTGTGGGTGTTCAAGAATCCCTCAGGGTGTTATAATCTATTTAGTGCCACTAGTGACTGTGAATGTTAGGACTACCATGTTGGACATGGTGGAACCCATGTACATGGGATACCTTCTAGGATGAGGAAAAAATAGAGGCCATAAAAAGGCTTTTCTTGGACAAATTAGGGATTAAAGAAGGCTTTGGTACTGTTCTGACGCTTGGCATAGGCAGAGCGGATGCACATTTCCAACTTTGGGAAAGGGATGCGATTTCAGCCTAGCTATGGCCATGGCTCTGAAGAGAAGGCCTTGGCTGCCGAGCAGATATCTGTCATGAGGTGAGGGCCGTTGCAGAAGGACATGGGTGTAGCTGTCTAAGCTGGTGATGGTAGCCCCCTTTGGTGAATGTAGAGGACCACACACTAACTGATTAAAGGGCACAGGAAGCCTTTGTGGTGATGCATGTGCTCGCTTCTCCATCAGGGGCAGTGTTAGACAAAGGTTAAACAGTTTACCTTGCATAAACATAGAATGCTTTCTCATGGCCAGGAAACTGGCAACAGCACAAAGTTCCTTCACAGCCATAGCTCTCTGTTTCTTTTTTAAATAATCAGGGCAAGACAATGTTACAGATTAACAGAACAATAGGTTTTGCATCAACATGCACTGTTGAAACTCTAATGTCTGGCATTAAGAACTGACTTTATTTTAAGTGATCTAAAAGAAAATCAAAATTATTTTGAGGACATGGCAAAAATATGAGGAAAAATCAAGAGGATTGTTCAAAACCAAGAGACAGTTGAGAGATATGCTCATGGATGTCTGGATAATGACCTCCCCAGAAGGTATATATGTCGGATTGAAAAGAAACTATATAACATACAAAAAAAAGTAAAATAAAAGGTGCTTAAAGGACAGGGAGATCACAGAGTCCGTGTTCCTATGTTTTTTATTGTCTCAGTTTGTCTTGAATGCATGTAGGCAGGTAGGGAGCCCTTCGTGGTTAGTGATCATAATTTGATTTTTTTGTATGTCTATATCTGTAACAATAAAACTCTCTCTACCACTCAATCTTCAGTCTTCATTGGTAAAAACTTCCTCCACACACCTTGTAGTTCAAAACAAAGACTCTTATCTGCATGTCATCCTGCTGTAGATTACATCCTTTATAGTTACCACCATGAATTTTATTTACAGCATTCACAAAGTTTAGCTTTCTCTAGAACACAGTAGTCAACATTTTAGGCTGCCTCTATTGATCTTTGCTGGAAACAGTTTTCACAGACTCTGGACTTCTTTTAATAATAATACTCATAAACAGAGAATACAGTATCTCTGCCTTTAGCAGCTCATGTTGCAAGTTTTAACACGAACTTCCTGTTAGAGGAAGATGTGCTAAAATATAAGCAGAACAATTGACAAATGAATTTCTCTATTTCAGAATTATTCCTAAGTAAGCTAGACTAGAAAACATGTTTGTAGTCTGTGCGGCAACAGTACATCTTGCAAGTTTATAAGAAACTCATAGTTCTACTTTGCTATAAAACAATGGAATATTATGGAACATTACTTGCCTAGGAGAAGCAATTAGAAACATAAATAATATGTCTTTGAAGTTTTTCCTTAACATATTACAAGTTTTGTACTGAATAGAGTATTGTTTGTGTAAGGAAAATCATTGAAACAACTCACCAGGTTGGACAAGGAGAAAATCACGGCCAGCTACCTGTCCGGTGCCAGGATTCGCTAAATCATGTATGCACTCAGGTCTCTCAACAGCAAGTACTGTTATAACTGTCACAGTTCATGTTGGCGTGTATGACCTGAGATGCACCTCTTTGGACTATATGAAGAGACACGGTTGAGCTCTCTGAGCATGTGTCCCACACAGGTTATGTCCCTAGCCTTCAGCAGCATATTACCCTCTTCCTAGAATAATGCCACAGTATAAACAAAAAAAATGATTTCAATAATTGGCTTAGTTTTTGGTGTCATTCCAAAGGGATCTAGTTCCTGTCTGCCTGAGAAGCCATGGTCGACAAATCTTGCTGCTTTGCCACAGCCAGTTTGCACTGGCACCCCTAGGCTTTCAACTGTTGGCAAAGGCTCTTGCCTCCCCCATAGTGCCTTTTTTTAGACAAGTTCTCGAAAACAACATTACCAATGTGAAATTAACCAATCAGAACAAAATAAGGGTCATGCTGCTAAATGCTAGGAGCTTAAACAAAAAACTGCACTCCCTGGAAGCACTTTTATCACTAGAAGATGTAGATGTCTGTGCAGTCACAGAAACCTCTCAGAGAATACCCCGGCACTGCAAGGCTACAATGCCTTCCACACCTTTAGACAGCAAAATGAATGTGTGAAAACCAAAGGAGGAGGTGTTTCAATCTATATGAGAGATAAATTCACCTCACGTCTAGTTAGACTGGACAACTCCATGGAGTTACTCCAGGTCCAGGTTACGGTGGGTAAGACCCCCATTCAAGTCCTAGCCAGTTATAGATCCCACCCCCCCCCCCCCCCCCATGGATCACAATACCTATGAAGCCTACTTAACCAAACTGAAGACAATCCAAATTTTACCGAACACACTGGGTATGGAGGAATTTCAATTATCCCACCATCAACTAGGAAAACTACTCTAGCCCAAACTCGCTAGCACAAAAGTTCCTTGAACTTGTGAACTCAAATACCCAGGAGCTAATTGTCCATACTCCAACAACAGGAACAAACATTCCTAATCTGGTCCTCACCAACATGTCAAATAGGTGACTGACTGCAACTGTTGGACCCTCATTAGTTAAAAAAGACCACAAATCAGTCTCCTTCGAACTGACACTAACACCAAAACTCACAAAGGGTGAAATCAGACATAAAAACTTCACTAAGGCAAACTATACCCTCCTAGGTGAAGGTATAAATGCATTCCAAGCCCCATCTCAAACTGAAAGTGGTAACTACGTTGAAGCTTACACTAAAGCCTTGAACAATCACTTGTATATATAAACTTGGCTGTGCCAGATAGAATCAAAGCCAGAGCCCCAAGTAAAATCAAGCTGCCACAGTGGACTTCCAGGATCAACAAACTCTACAATAAATGCAAAACGTTGCTGTCCAAGAAAACAAAGACAAGGATCCAACAATGGAAAATCACCCCCCTCAGCCTTAAAAGGCAAATACGACAACTTGTCAAATCCTCCAAGAGCTCCTTTGAGAGAAACCTAGCAAGTACTGCCAAGGATAACCATAAGGCATTTTACAGCTATGTATGTAACCTAAAGGGTAGGAATTGGTGACTAACAGTATCACACACACACTGAGCCCACAGAGATAGCGAACCTGCTAGTGGATAGGTTTGATGAAAATTTCACTCGCTTATCCACTCCTAACTTACAACAAACCCTCCACCAAACTCCACCCCCACCTTACATATCTGAAGAGTAGGTCCTCAAAGCCCTATCCAAGGCAAAGAACACGGCCTCTGTGGGACCAGATGACATCCCAGACTGTCTTCAAAATAGGCTAAAACATGAACTAGCATCACCACTAAGTCCCCTTTTCAATCAAAGCCTAACCACAGGCTTTGTTCCTGAAGAATGGAGAACAGCTACAGTTATTCCTCTCCCCAAAAGTGGCCTAGCAACAGATCTGGGGAATTACAGACTCATAAGTCTAGCCTCATCTGTAAGGCCATGGCCATGGATGGCGCAGTGGTGCATGGTGTAGTGGTTGTGTTGTCGCCTCACAGCAAGAGGTTCTCAGGTTCAATTCCTGGCTGGGGTGCCTTCTGTGCAGAGTCTGTATGTCCTCCCTGCATCCATGTGGGTTTCCTCTGGCTGGTCTGGTTTGCTCCCACGTTACAAAGATATACGCCTGGAGCATTTTTCTCCAGGCCTCCACTGAAAATTGGTTTCATTCCAAGTCAGACTTTCCCAGTAAATAAATGTTAAATAAATAAATAAATCATTATGGACCTCATAAATAAAGACATAGGTGACCTCCAAACGCTGGATCCTACCCAATTCGGCTTTGTGAAGGGCAGCTCCTGCTTGTTAAATCTGGTGGATTTCTTTGTAAGTGTGACCAAGGCCATTGATGAGGGCAAATCTGTACATACAGCATACCTCGATTTGGCAAAGGCTTCAACACAATTCCACATTCAGGAATTACCGATAAACTTAGCAAACTGAATGTAAACCCCTTTGTTGTAAGATGGGTTGCCAACTGGCACGCAAACCAGACATACACTATTAAAGTGGGAGACTCCACATCCGTCAGCAGAACTGTTACCAGTGGGGTGCCACAGGGGGGGTCAGTACTAGGTCTCCTATGGTTTGGTACAGACTTCTCAGAAGTTCAGGTAAAAACTAAAGGGTTGTGGCTGACCAAGTTTGCAGATGACTGCAAACTAGGTGGAATCACAGAATCCCCAAATGATGTCAGTATACTCCAGGATGGTCTCATACAGACCAACAACTGGTTTATTAGTCACGGTCTCAAACTGAATGCAAAGAAATGCATCATGATTCCCTTCGCCACAAACAATGTCCCTTCACACCATCAAAACAATAACAATACCCTAAGTACACATGAAGTGGTAAGGGACCTGGGCTCACAGGTTGACCTCGGCCCTGACTTTGACACCAACTGTCTACCATTGTAAGGAAAGCTTTCTACATAGCTAACATGATTAGTAAAGGCATCACCTCAACAGCAAAAGAAGCTATAACTCCCTCCCCATACTCGGCACTTATCCAGCCCATAACTGAGTATAATGCCCCATTCAGTATGTACAGTACTATACACCTAGACCTCAAAGATTTCTAACAAAGAAGATCAAGGGCCTCCAGCATGTGCCTTACACAGACTAACTAAAATCCCTGTCACTATACTCTGTATCATATAGACTTCTTAGGGGAGATTTATGCCTGGCCTACAGAATAACCCAAGTCCCAAACCTACTGAACTTACTGCATATCCATAAATAAAATGGGTCTATGGCTTTCCATTCCAGGGACTTAAATATGGCCTGTGGCTTATACAGGAAATGCTGGAGGGACAGATTTAGCTCCGAGCAACTACCATGTCTTTGGAACAGGCTACTAATTTATGTGAAACAGAGTACCTCTATGACGCTGTTCAAAAGGAACTTGGATGGGTGGATGGGGCACTGTAAATTCCTACTAGGGATAGCACCCACAACCCTCCAGGACATGGGCAGTCATCACTAAATGCAATATTGGGTATTGACTTGTACATCTACGGTATTCCATTGGGGTTGAAATGGTTAGGCTTAAAATAACCTATGGGTTGATAGCCTAGTAATCTCCTACAATCCTATGATTATGAGAAATAGAAACACCAGAGATGAGAACTTTCCAAAATGTACCAGCATCAGCAGTCTTTAAATGATGATACTCTGTTGTCAGTTTAAGGAAATTAATTATGACTGGAAAGAATATTCCAGAAGGTAGCACATGAGACTTACCATTGCCTTGTTTCAAGTACTTCAGTCTTACATGTTAGAAATGTTTTAGATTTTGCATGATTTTATATTCTGTGTAATCTCAATTTTCTGCCATTCTGTTCTGAACAACAAATGTCTCATCTAAAACTGCTTTGATGTCTTACTGCATTTACTAATGACACAGAGTAATAAGGAAAGTCTTAACATTTCCACCTACACCTAGCACTGCTCTAACTAAAACTCAAGAGAATTACCATTACTCTTTCAAGGTGATTTCAGACAAAGGGTCTAAAATACAACACACAAGCAGTACCTGAGTATGGCATATGTTGGCATGCTTATGTGTTTGTGTGCAGGCAGCTACAGCATACTGCTATAAGGAAATAAACCACTGAATTTTAAGTAACAATTACTATTAAAGGAAACATCAATGATAAAAAGCCATATCATACCAAGTAGTTGCTACTCTTACCCGTAATCTCATCTTTTGGGTCATCCCCAGGTGGGTGGTCAGTACGGTTCTTGTTCATCAAATTATACTGCACAATACTGTAGATGGCATTAGAAGGGTTCTGGAAAGCGACAATAAGCAGTGACCGCATTACTGTCATGTGCACTGTTGGCTGGAAGCAGAAGAAACTCATGTGTAGACTAAGGGCTTCTTCTGCATAAGGAAAGACACGCCAGACTTTCAAAGAATCATCCATACCTGCAAACACAAAAGGAAATTTTAGGCCACAAGAGATTCAGACATTTGTATCCCTGCATGAACACATCTGAAAGCATACTTCACTAAAAGGGTATTATTCAAACCTACAGACTTCCAAAACCATCAAAAACTACTTCAGATAGCTATTGTTTAAGCATATGTCGTCTATACATGTAGTAAAATATGATTTACTTCCAGAGTTCACTAAATCTCTAAAATGCTAAGGGCACAATGATTCAGACAGAAAAATGTTGGGTGTAATTTGAGATCAGAAATTTGCCTAATGTTTATAATTAGGCAACTCTGTATTTTTTCATTTGTAACTGGCTATGACTAACTAGGCATAACCTATTGCCAATAATACCCCACATTTGATAACACTCGGAACCCAAATGTCTGATACTTTCTAATGCCAAAAAGATAGATGAAGTCACAGGGACATTGCAAGGTTGCCATGGTGGAAGGGTACAGGATTTTGAATAGGTGGATAGTGATGCTGAATGGGAGGACTGTCCTTGATTTTTGGAGTTTTTTTCCTTTCTTTTTTAAAACCCTAATCACTGTCTTCTTGGTTTTTAAATATTTACTGCAAAAAAGTGTGAAGAGGAGGGAAAAATGAAAACTATGAAATTACCAGAATGCTAGATCCATGCTGCCTTCTTCCATCCTCCTCAACTGATGGGGTATTGGATCCTTACATATCTGACACCAGCAGTTTTTAGACATTTGAATCCATGGCTCAGGCTCCTTCCCTTACCCATAGTTCCCCTCCATCAGTACCTCAGACCGAGTTTGCCTGTTTAACACAGCAAAACATTTTGGTAATAAATCAATATATACACACGAAGATGGACAAAGGAATATAATCAGTGGCTGTAATGAAGACAAGGCTCTGGGAAGGTCCAGTGTGGTTAGTCACAACACCTAGAAAAGTGAAAATCTGGCAAAGGGATGGAAGGAAGAGAAGTTGTGGAGGACAGAAAAAAACAACATGGATCTAGCAGTATGGTAAGTTCATAACTTTCACATCCGATAATGTCTTTTCTGTCCATCGTCAATTGATGGAACAGAGTCCACAGTCACCTAACCCCTTGGAGGTCTCATGGAAGGATATTCTAGATGATGTTGGAACTAAACAAAGCCCTAGACTTAGACTGCAAATTCGTCTTGTAATGGGATATAAAGTTATGCACAGTAGACCAAGTTGTCAGTACATATGTCATCAATAGGAAGGCTGTGGATGTGGCAACCACCCTAGTAAAATGAGCTTTAGGGATGCAAGGCAATGATAACCCTGTTTCTTTGTACGCAAAGGACGTACACTCAACCATCTTGAAAAAGTTACATTGGAAATACCATTTCCTAACTTGAATGGAGGGAAGGAGATAAAGAGCTAGTCTGTTTTCCTACAAGTTTTGCTACAATGTAGGTAAAAACCTCAATTGGTGATGTACAGCCATCAAATGTAATGTGTATTCTCCTTTGCTGGAGAAGTTCAGAAAGAAAACTGTCAAGATAATCATCTGGTTCAATGTAAATTCCAAGGCTACTTTGTGAAGGAATGTAGGGTTCATTCAAAGTGAAAACTATCTTTGCAAAATATCAAATAAGGAAAGGGTTTGAAGCACTGAAATTCTTTGAGCAGAGGTAATAGCTTCCAGAAAAAGTATCTTCCAATAAAGGCACATCAGGTTCAAATGGGGGTTTAGTAAAGGCCTGAAGTAAAAAAAAAAAAAAAAAAAAAAAAAAAAAAAGAAGGTAAACATCTCAAGGAGAAACAAGGTCCCGGGAGAGGGTGCAAGAATAGATGCACCCCTTATAAAAACTTTAGCTAACTTCAAGGAGGCAATAGGGGTCTGCTTCTCTCCCACATGAAAGTTTGAAGTGGCAGACATTTGAACCTTAACAGTAGAATAAAAGGCCTCTTCTTGGAAAACATTGGCTAGAAAATCCAAAAATAAGAAGTGGGGCTGAAAAAGGATTCATGCCTCTCTTGGATGCCCATACAGAAAATATTTTCCATTTACTTCTGTAAACCTTTCAAGTTGAAGGTTTCTTAGTGGATATTATGATATGAAGCACAGGAGCAGAAAACATGGACTGTTTGGCCATCACTGGAACTGGAGAAAAGTGGTTAACTTCAGGAATGCTATTTCTGGGTGAGGCTTTCCTAATAGGTGAGAAATGAGGTCTGGGAGATGTTCCAGCACAAAAGAAGGGTACACCAAGTGAGACCAGAGGTAAGAAAAACATACCTGTTGAGGCCAAAAAGGAAGGGATTTGGATCACTTTTGCCATGCACCATGTGGCTTTTTGAAGAAATTCCAATAAGAGAGGAGTGGGCAGATAAGCAGATAAAAGACCTAGAGAACAAGTGTGGACCAGATCATCCCTTGGTAGATCTCTCTTCTGGGGAATCAGGGTAAAGTATCTGCTGCACTTAGAGTTGGATGAGGTTGTAAAATGGTCAGGTCACAGCATAGCTGGCCAAGTGGCTGAAAATCTGTGCAGCTACAGCTTGATTGAGACACCACTCTTTAGGCAGAAGAACAGACCTGATGAACTTGTCTGGTAAAACATTTCCCTGGGATGTGCATTGCCTCCAGAAAGCATTCAGAAGACATTGTTCACTGCCCAACCCTCATGACTTCTTGAAATAATTGGTATGAGCATGTCCCCACTGTATTTTGATGCAAAAGACTACCAGCATGTTGTCTGGGCTTTCTTTCTTTTGAAATGCTCCTCCAACCCAGTTGGGAAGTGACCATAGTCACTGCATCCTGAGGAGTTGGTAAAATAAAGGGGCAACCCCTGGAAACTACAGAGGAGTCCAACCACCACTGAACATGTTATATCAAACAACTCTGACCACAAACCACCGACTATGATAAAAAGGACAACCAGGAAAACCAAATTTATTTTATTCTAGTGCTTCGGTGTTTCCACCTTCAAGGAATATCAAACAGTAAAATTGCAAACCAAACTTTCTTATATACTACATTCAATTAGCAGCACATGTCTACTAAGTACACAACAGTTTATCTTAAAGCAGACACTTCCAATTTAATTCATTATTAAGACCATTAGGTGTCACAGTTTTGTATTTTAAAATAAAAATGATTTCTTTATATAGTAATTTTTGTTTTAATACATTTTCATCCATACTTAAACATTTTACAGTCTCTAAAACAGTGCCCTGTAATAGGGACCCATTACTATTGTGAAACAACCTAAAATTTGCAGCAATTATTTTATCCTCTATTATTTTTAACATCTCTTATATGCTCCATGAATCTGGCATGAAATTATCTCTTAGTTTCCCCTATATAATAAAGTTCACATGGGCATTTTAATGCATATATTACCCCTCTACTTTTTAGGCTCAAATTTAACCCCATTTATAGTCTTAAATGTATTAACAATATTGTTACAAATACTGCATCTATTGCAGCACGTTGTACCTCGACTCAAGATGGTTCTTAGTATTGCTATTTTTGGCATGGAAAATTTACCATGTACCACCATGTCCTTTAAATTTCTACCCCTTTTGTAAGAAAAAAATGGTTTATAAGGAAGAATATTTGCCAAAGCTTTGTCTCCCAACAGATATTTCCAATAATACTCTATTAAAGCTTTTATTTCCTCACGTTTTATATTATACACTGTTACATAATAAATAGCACCTCCTTTCCCCTTATTCTCTTCAAAAAGACTACTATTATGATGTTTATTCCTTCTTTTATTTAAATATACATCATCCTCCATATCTAACTTTCTCATTATTCTGATGTGAGCCTTTTCCAAAATATCTAGGTCATAGCCCCTATATAAAAACATTTGATTAGTTCTTTCCATCTCTTTCACTAGTTCATTCTTATCACTACACAACCATGCAACACATACCAATTCACTAAATGGTAAAGCTTCTAACATATGGGGGGGGGGTGACAACTGGTGGCATGTAGATATTGGTTACCCTCCACAAATTTCCTATGAATATTGGATGAAATACTCCCATCTTCCATGCCTTCCAAAACAATTTCGAGATATACAACTTTATTCCCTTTTTGAAGTCCATCAAAAGCAAGACCAAAGGGATTCCTATGCATCTCTGTTATAAAACTCTCTACCTGTTCTTCACCCCCCTCACATATAAAAATTAAATCATCAATAAAACGAAAATAAAAATCCACATGTTTTTTCATAAATCCAAATTAAATAGAAACTTTTTTTCAAAAAAAGACATAAACAAGTTTGCATACATGGGGGAAAAAGCTGCCCCCATTGCTGTACCTTGTTTCTGTCTATATAATACATTGTCAAAGTAAAAATAGTTTTTCAAACAAAACTCAACCATATTGATGACAAAATGAGAAAAAGGACTATCACCCATAAAGTACTTTATCACCTCTAAACCTTCCTTATGATGGATGGAGGTATATAGGCTCTTGACATCAGTCACCAACCAATATCTGGTTTTATTCCATACTACTGGGGAAATTTTATGTAAAAAATCTACACTATCCTTTATATATACAGGGGATTTGAGAACATAGGGTAATAATAACTCATGTAATATTAGACTAATATTGTGTAAAAAATAATTGCAAGCAGAAATAATAGGTCTTCCCGGAGGTTTAACTAAACTCTTGTGTATTTTAGGCACACAGAAAAAAATAGCTATTTCACTTCTTTGGTTAAATAACCTATCATTAACATCTCTTTCTTTAAAAAAACCTAATCTAACACTTCTGTCCAATTTTTTCTCAAATTCAGCCATAGCTTGCTCATATTTATTTTATCACATTTCTCATAAACCTCAGTATTATTCAGATGTTCCATACACATACTATGATATTGTAATACATTCATAATAACTATTTTATTCCCTTTGAGGGTTTAATTACTATGTCCTCTCTTTCACTTAATATTTTCAAAGCTTGCCATTCTTTCAAAGCTAAATTGTAGGGCACTTCATGTTTGTTTAATAATACTTTATCACAAATATTTTCACTTCCAAATCCTATCATGGAACCAAATTGTGTAATACGTTGATTGACAAAAGGTGGCATAAACTTATTGAACACTGGTATGTGTGAAACATCAATTTTACAATGAACATTAGAAACCACATTATTAACACTAATATCTAAATAACTTTCATCCATCTCTTCATTACAGGAAAAGAAACTATCCTCAGATTCATCATGGAGTAAAGGATTAAATGCTGCATTTTCATTAATGAAACCCCTAGAAAAATAATATTTCAAATGTATTTTCCTCAGAAATTTAAACACTTCCTGTTTGACTATATGCCCTCAAGGCAACACAGTCGGGAAAAATTTTAATCCCAAACTTAACACAGAAGATTGTTCTTGAGTCAATTCACATTGGGATAAATTCAAAACTATATTCGGTTCAGTACATACCTTATTTTCTGAACCTTTTGTTATGTTGTTGTCCATTTCTTGGTCCCTGCTGAAAATCCACCTGGTAACCTCTCTCTGGGTTATTGGTGTATGTCCCAAAATTTCTAGTCCGTTTTTGTCCCTGTTGCCCATGTTGCTGCTGGTTAGATGATAATCCCCCTTGTTTCCAAAAAGTTTGTATATGTTCTTGAGGCTGCTGCGGTGGTGGTAACTCTGGAAACTCGCCACTTGTGTCGAACCGTCTTTCTTCCCCTGACGATACAAATGAAGAGGAAGGTGTGCTCTTATACCTCATGTGTTGACATTTACCTTGCTTGCCAGCTCTCCGATTGGTTGAATATATGAAGGCAAGCCCTGCCTCATATTCATTGATGTCCCGCGTCAGTTTGGATTTCTTCTGTTCAATCAGCTCCACCTCCAATGAGAACAGCTTTTCATTAGTTGTTTCTAAAAAAGCATTAATACTAGCAGAGTTCATGGAATCACTAAACATGTTGCCTGCATATCTGGGTAAGAAGGATAGGGAAATGTATGGATTGGAATAACACAGACCACTGAACTGTAAGACTCCACTGTAAAATTCTCATGTAGAATCTGGCATGAGGGATGAGAGTTATAGGAAATGTTATGGATTCTAGGAGATGGAGGTGGATCTGGCTGACAATATCTGGTGGGAGAGAATTGCTGACAGTTGATGGAGTGTTACAATTCTTGACTCTGGAAGTCTTGTTATTTGTATTTAGGTGAGTCCCACTGAACTGTCTGAACAGGAGTTAATTTGGACATTCCTATACTGATAGTGGTTCCCATTTAGCTGCAAAGCTGGAGTAAGCTTTGTCTGGCTTGAAGTAGTAGACTCCTGGTGGAAGCAGTTATGAGTCAGTCATCCAAATATGGGAGCACCCTGAACTCTTACAGTCTGAGATGAGCTGCAACCATTGTTATGCATTTGCTGAACACCTGGGGGGGGGGGGGGTAGTGAGACCAAAGGGCATTGCCCTGATCTGAAAATGACCGTCTCCTAGCTGAAAGAGGAGGAACTTTCTGGACTGCCTGGCTATTTTTATGTGATAGTTCACATCCTGAAGACAGACTGAGCACATCCAGTGGTCCTCCTACAAATGATGCACAATGGACTGAACCAGGATAATCTGGAATTTCATATGTTTCACATATTTGTTCAGGTGACTGAGGTCCCCATTTTATTTTGGAACCAAAAAGAATCTTCAATAGTCTCTGGATCATTGTTGGTTTGGTGGGATCTCCTGGATGACTCTTTTGTCTGGCAGATTTTTGATTTTTTGTGCTGCTAACTTCATTTACAGGGGTGGAATAATGGGAAATCTTTTAGATTTGGAGGTTGAAAAAGAAAGGAAAGGATGTAACCTCTGATTATGATTTTCTGAAAACCAAATATATTGGACAATGGCTGCCCAGGTTGCAAGTTGCAGTTATAAGCATCCCCCGACTGCCTCCAGAGTGCAGCAGTCCAGCAACTCTTTAGGACTGCTAGAAGGTTTTGCTGGTGAAGAAGCCTCAAAAACCCTTGGTTCTGTGGACCACTTCTGCCATGAGTGCAATGTCTGTTGTGATTATTCCCCTCTATGTCTCTGGGGGGGGTATCAATAGAGGTGCTGGAAATAAAACCCTGCAATTTATGGAACCAAAGGTTCTTACCACCCTTCTGGTTGCTAGAAAAGGGCTCTTGGGAGGGTAGAAAAGTGGATCTTAACAAACAGGGTCTTGTCATCCTGCTCACTTCTAGACTGTGTTTTCTTCACTTCTGCTCCAAAAAGGGTGAACTAATCACAAGGAGCATAAATGATGCATATCTTGAAATGCTCTGCAAAATCTCAGAGAGACATCGAGGCATGTCAAGGTTTAGCAACGCTGCTGTCTGTTGCTTTAAATATGCTATGAGTTGCATTGGAGACTAGGCAGATGGATACATTATACAGGGATTGCAGAGTATCATGTATATCCATAATTTTACAGGATTCTGCAGGCAGGGACCCTGACAGAGACTTGGAGAGTTCTTTGGTCAAGTCTCTCTGAAAGTGTATTAAATTAAGTACTTCAATACCCTTAATGCAAAATTTGTTGAGGCATAAACCTGATTTCAGAACCTGCCCAATGCCCTGACTCCCTGTTAAGGGGAAAGTCAATAAAGCTCTCCTAAGAAAACCTTTTCTTTGGGCCCACTGCCTCCACAACAGAATCCACCATGGAACCCATGCTCCAGTATGGCCTATCTTTAAGGGAGACTAAAATCTTGTCTGGTTTCAGGACTTCCAAGACAGGTGCACACTGATTATCATCTTCTTTCGGCTGTTCCTGTTAGGGGTTGCCACAGCGGATCATCTGCTTCCATTTCTTCCTGTCCTCTGCATCTTGCTCTGTCACAGCAACCACCTGCATGTCCTCTCTCACCACATCCATAAATCTTATATTAGGCCTTCCTCTTTTCCTGTTACCTGGTAGCTTCATCCTTAGGCCTTCCTCTTTTCCTGTTACCTGGTAGCTTCATCCTTAGCATCTTTTCCCCAATATACTCAGCATCCCTCCTCAGCACATGTCCAAACCAACGTAATCTTGCCTCTCTGGCTTTGCCTCCAAACCTTCCAACCTGGGCTGACCCTCTAATATACATCAACAGCTAAATTTCAGTTCTCCCAGTAGAATGAAAGCAGAAACTGAGAAATAAAAGCCAGTGAAATTGTCATTTTGGGCAAAATTCAGTTGCTGGCTAGTAAGTACACTGCCTGTATCTCAGCAAAGAAGAAATTTAGAGAACCAGACAGAAAATCAAGCAGAAAAGATGAAGAACAAATGCTGACTGGGAAGGATTCTGCAGCTCTTTTGCAAAAACAGTTCAAGCTTCTGTTTTGGTTCAAAAGTAATTTAGAGGAAACAATAAATCAAATATAATCAGAGGTGATTAAAATAAATGAAACACCAAAGGAATATATTAACTCAAATAATAAAAACCTGTAAACAACAGAAGAAGCTTTAACTAGATGTTCAGATGAACTGATAAAACTGCAAAAATCAGAGGATGAAATAAAGAAAAATTTGGCTGAATAAGAGGCTTCTCAAGAAGACCTGTTTTAAAAAAGTAGAGTTAGAATATAAATATACAGAGAAAACAAGATTTTCTGCTGTAGCAGTGAAAATGGAAGGTATAAATTGTATTAATTTTATGAAAAAACAAATAAGCAACGGGACTAGTGTTCCATAGCAGGATTTGTTAATTGAAAGGGCACATTGAGTGTATGCTCCAAACCTACCCACGAGAAAGCAGCCAAGACCTATAATAGTAAAGATGCAGTAATACCAGCAGAAATAGCTGATCCTGACAAAACTGTGGCAGAAGGCAAAGTGCAGAAAAATGAAGACAGCAGAGTGCTTGTGGACTGTGATTATTCTCTCTATATCAGCAGAAGAGAAGCATGTTTATTTCAGCAATCAGGAAATGTTAAAAGGTGTGAGTTTCAAACTGCTGTATTCAGTTGTCTTCAGAGTAATTGTCTGGAGAATAAAAGACATTTTTAATGGAGAACAAAGGTAAGGAGGAAATAAAAAAAGTTTATCCAACAAAAAAGTGAGCCAGAAAGCGGAAGGGGACTATGATTCTCGTTCTCCTGAGAGCAAAGTTCACAGAGAGAATTTGCCAGAGAAACCTTTTCACTGATCCAAAGGAAAATGCTTGAGAGTCAGAAAAAAATCTCAAAAATTGACTAGAAGAATCAAGAATACCTTGGAATTGAACCGGAGTTTGATCTTAGAAGAAGATGAACAGGAATAAAAGCAAAAGCACTGAAATTAGTGAATAAATGGGAGACTATAACGCATCAATCACATTTGTGAAATATGGCTTTGCAAGAAAAAGTGGCTAAAAAAGACTGGATTTTTTGAGCATTCTTTGCAAGAGAAATGCAAAATTTAAAGGTACAATGGCAAGCAGCTTAATGAAAAATAATGTCTGAAATTATGGGATGTGAAAAAGAGACAGCAGCCCTAGCTCAGCACCTTAATACTTTAATGCATTTAATAGGATGGTGTACAATTTAGTTTTATTTAAAGCTAGGCATTGCACATTTTCTTAGCACTAAAAATTAATGTTTTCTAAAAGAATACAAGGAGTTTTGCACATTTGGGAGGGGAAGAGATAAAAAATGAAAAGACAGCAATCAGGGTAAGTGGATTTTTGGCTCAAGCTTGTGCTTTAGCATGGATAACCTTAATTTCGGGTTATGCAATGTCTGTCAGTGCAGCTGTCGATTTGGGGTAATTGTTCCTATCTGGAGAGTTAAACTTCATTTTTAAAGATGTAGATAGTTTTATGTATTTGTTCTAAGTTAATAGGGGAATAGTGTTTTCAAAATGTATTTCATTTTTTGTTTCAGGGTTTTCTTTAAAACAAAAAGTCTTGAAAATATGACATGAGTTCAAATGGAGATGAGAAGAAACAACTGTATAAAAGATGAGCCTGCCAGACATTAGTGTGTGGATATAACACAGAAACTGGAAAAACACATTAAAAAACTGTCATGTATAATAGATGTGAACAATAGCTTTTAATCATAATGGTGACTCTTTCCATATTGTCTTGGAACATAAATGGCACAGACACAAAGGAAAGGCTACTGAATTATATTATGAAATCCAGAATGCTAATATAGGTGGTGCAGAAAACACATTTGGAAAGAAATAAGCATATGAATTCAACAAAGAAGAGATTTAAGGGTGGATATTCAGCAGAATATGAGGGAAGGAATAATTATACTAATCGCTAGAGAGGCTCCAATAGTGATAGAAAGGAAAAGCCACTCATTTCTCAGCCTGGTACTTACTCAAAACTTATAGCAAGCACTTATAAACCCTAGCACTAGACCCTCCTGTAATGTACAGAAGGACAAGGCTCTCTATTCGACCTTACCAGCCATCCAGTAAAACAGTTCACTGTACCTATCCAGGTATGTCCAAAGGGCAGTTTCAGGTGCACTCTCCAGTCCAACTGATGAATCTGGGCATTTTGAGGCAATGTTACAACTGCCTCATGTACACAGACAACCCCCTCCTCCTACCACCAAACACTAATACATGCAAGAGATGCACTTATACAAGCAAACTGGAGGCTAAGCTCTCTCAACCCAAGACTGGATCAGACAGTCAAGAGGAGAAGGGAAATACTTGCATCACACCACCAGTCTCACATAAACCCATTAAAGCAGCACTGGAAAAAAACATATATAAATACATGAAAACACACTCGAAGGCTCTAAATAAAAATCTGCAAAACCAACAGAGACATCCAAAGCAAACATCCAAGCAACCTCCACCCCCCAACACAAACCATGAAACACATAATTCACAAAACCAGTGTGCCATGCAATAACAGCCCTTAAGGCAAAATAACATATCCAACATACTAGTAATAGGTGACTCTATAGTCAGGCACACTGACGTCCCACTCACTAGGCTGAATAAGGAGAAGGTTACTGTTAGCTGCCTGTTGGGTGCCAGGATCCGCCACATAACACAAGCACTCGGGTCACTACAGAACAAGTAAAAATAAAACTTTGTCATTGTCCATGTTGGTGTCAATGACCTGAGCCGTACCTCCCTTTACTACATGAAAAGAGACATGGAAGAGCTCTCTGATCACATAGCCCAGGCCGGTATGACCCTGAGTAGCATCCTGCCCTCACCAAGAATGATACCACGGTATAAAGAAAAAATTCTCAATTTCAACAATTGGCTAAGTTTCTGGTGTCATTCAAAGGGGATCCAGTGTCTGTCCGCCTGGGATGACATGCTCGACAAGCCACGCTGCTTCACTAGAGACGGCTTGCACCTGTCACCCTTAGGCTTTCGAATACTGGCCAAGGCTCTTGCCACCCACATAGTGTCTTTTTTAGGCAAGGCTCAAAAGACAAACCTACCACCGTAAATAGCACAAGTAACAAAAAACTGAGGGTAGTGCTACTCAATGCCAGAAGTCTGAACCTCAAAATGCACGCACTCAAAGCACTCCTCAGTATGGAGAAAATCAATATATGTGCAGTAACAGAAACCTGGTTTAAGGCTCCAGAGAGCACTCCAGCACTACAAGGCTACAACTCATACCATACATTTCGGCCACAGAACCCACACCGAAATACAGAAGGTGGGGGCGTATCCATATTCATCAAGGATACCCACACCTCCAGGTTAGTGGAACCGCACAATGCTTCAGAGATCATCCACATGCAACTAACAATGGGTAAAACTGCAATTCAAATTGTAGCTTGCTACAGATCACCCATCATGTCACAGGACCCCCATTTTGCATTCCTGGAAACACCGGAAAACATAAAGGTCCTACCAAACACCCTGATATTGGGTGATTTCAATTATCCAAACATTAACTGGGAGAACTACTCAAGTACTAACTCCCTTGCCCAACATTTCCTAGAATTTATAAACTCAAACATCCTGGTTCAACTGGTCAACACTCCATCCAGAGGTGACAACGTATTGGACCTGGTCATCACCAACATGGGCGACTGGTGTTCCACACCAGAGGTCAACCCCTTGCTGGTTAGATCTGACCATAAACAAATCACTTTGGATATCCACATTCCGCCCCCACCCCCGGACAGGAAAACCACTGTGAAAAACTTTTCAAAAGGAGACTTCACGTTACTTAATACCGAGGTGGAAAGTTTCAAAGCCCCCATGCTGAAGGATAATGCTGTCCAAGCTGCAAAATTCTTTACTAATGCATTCTACAGGCACCTACAAGAATGCATGGATCATGCCATCCCAAGCAAAACCAAGACTCACTCCTCCATGAAAAGGAAACCAGTCTGGTGGACTCCTGCCATAAACAAGCTATACAATAGAAGGAGGAAACTAGTACAGAAAAGAGTAAAATCCCAAGAAGGGAAGACATCTCTGATCAGTATCAGGAAGAAACTACGATCCCTCATAAAATCATCCAAGGCGAGCTTTGAAAGAAAAATTGCCAAGGACTCCAAAGATAACCACAAGGCATTCTTTAGCTATGTCAAGAATCTAAGTGGCAATGCTCAGATCTGCTCGGAGTTAGTGCAGAATGGCACAGAATACACTGAACTGACTGATATTGCCAACATCCTGGCAGACAGGTTCAGCACAAACTTCACCCCTCTCCCACCCCCAAGAGGGCTCATAACCATAACCCATAACAGAAAAATATAGAGTCCCTGAAATCACAGACACTCCGGTTAAAACAGCCCTCTCCAAAGCCAAAAACACAGCATCAATGGGACCGGACAGTGTCCCAGGCTGTGTCCTACACAAACTCAAAGACGAACTAACCTCTCACCTAAACACACTGTTCAAACTCAGTCTCTCCACAGGCTACTCACCCATAGAGTGGTGCACAGCAGCGGTTATTCCGCTCCACAAAGGTGGAGCCACAACAGACCCCCAGGAACTATCGCCCTATAAGCCTGACTAGCTTGGTCTGCAAGGCTAAGGAGTGCATCATCATGAACTCATTAACAGAGACATTGGGAACCTCCAAACACTGGACCCTACCTAGTTCGGCTTTGTTAAGGGCAGATCATGCTTCCTAAACCTGGTGGACTTCTTTGAGGCAGTTACCAAGGGTATAGATGAGGGAAAGGTGGTACACACAGCCTACCTAGACCTCGCAAAGGCCTTCGACACCATTCCCCATTCTGGTATTATAGACAAGCTCACCAGCCTGAACATAAACCCCTACATCACAAGATGGGTTGCCAACTGGCTCACGGAGAGAACCCACATGGTGAGAGTTGCAGGAGCTAGGTCCGACTCTAAATCAGTTACAAGTGGAGTTCCCCAGGGCTCAATCCTAGGACCCCTCCTGCTCGGCATATACTTCTCAGAGGTACAGGCAAGCACAGGAGGACTATGGCTGGCTTACCAAGTTCGCAGATGACTGCAAACTAGGGGCTATAATTGACTCTCCAGCTGACACAGACATCCTCCAAAAGGGTCTCACTGAGATGGATACCTGGTGTCAAAATCATATCCTCAAGCTAAATGCCAAAAAGTGCATAGTCATCCCCTTTGGAAAAAACAAAGTACCCACAAACTACCACATAGATGGTAGTCCCCTAAATACGGAAGACGTAATAAGGGATCTGGGGACCCAAGTAGATATTAATCTCACCTTTGATAATCACATTGCCAAAATGGTTAGAAAATCCTTCTACGTGGCCCACCGAATCACAAAAGGGTTCACATCCAGATCAAAAGAGGTCATTGTGCCCCTCTACTCATCACTCATCAGACCCATCATAGAGTACAACACCCCATTTGGGATGTACCTTACAAGACACCTGCAAAAGCTGGAAAGACCACAGAAGTACCTCACCAAGAGGATCACTGGCTTCAAACAGATGCCCTATGCAGCTCGACTGAAGAAATTACAGCTGTACTCAGTTGCATACCGCCTACTCAGAGGTGATCTCTGCCTGACATACAAGGCCATGTCCAACCCAGAATTGATGGACATGCTCCACCTAAAAAAACTCTTATCCCCGCGAGCCACACGCTCTAGGGATCTAAACCTCACCAAAACAATAAATAGGATGGGCTGGAGGGATAGATTCCTGTACCCAGAGACTTCCCATGCTTTGGAACAAGATCCCAATCTGCATTAGGCAGAGCTCCTCGCTAACACTCTTCAAATGAAATCTTGACGAGTGGATGGAAAACAGAAAGTTTACCTCGGGGATCACTTCAGTGGCTCTGCTGGACAGAGGCACAGGGAACTAATCTAAGGGGGTGGCGAAAGCCAAAACATTCTGGTTAGGCTTATAAATGCCTTTGGGCAGATAGCCTAGTACCTACCTATGAACCTATAAAAATGACAATAAAGGTAGCTGTATAGCAGTAGGAGACTACTGGCAAGATAAGAGGATTATACTGTTGTGTATTTATATAACAAAACAGACTAGATTTCTGAAGAAATTTATGGAGGTATTTGGTATGGAATATGTGAATTCAGTAGCAGAAAAAAGGACAGAATTTAAAAATTATTTCCCTATGGTATAATACCCAGGAAAGACTAGATAGAAATTATATTTCACAGGAAAATTTGCATTTAATTGAAAGCTTCAACATACATCCAATAAATATTTCAGATCAAGCACAAAAACTAAAATAAAAATGCTGGATAATAAACTAAAAATTAAACACAGGCATTTTCCCGATCTACCTCTTTAGAATAAGAGTTTAAGGAATGGGTAGTGTATTTATTGAAAACAAAAATGGAATGGGTAGTGGAAATTATTTGAAAGTTATTAGGGAAGAATTAAATATCTTCAAAAGGTATAGGTAGTGAGTAAGTAGGATAAAATAAAAATGGAGTTTAAACACAGGATAGAAATAAAAGAGAGAGAGAGATAGTTAAGAAGTAGCAGGAACATTTTAGAGGGACTGACAAAGGTTAAAGTAATGGACAATAAGGGGAACCTTAAAATACAAGAAGAGGCACAAACACAGTGTGCTAAAACGAAAGTAAGAGAATATCTAGATAATACGCATAAGTTTAGAAAGATTGCTGTTAGGAAACTATTTTTGATAATAACTCCAGAGCAAAAACTGCTTAGCACAATGACTAAGGCAACAGAAAGCAGAAAGATTGTTGCCAAAATTAAGGAGCCTATAACAAGCAAAATAACCAGAAATCCTGTACTAATATTTGAGATATTTCAGAAATTTTATGAAAATTTGTAAAAGCAGAGAAATTTGGAAATGAAGAAAGATCATAAATGGAAATATGTATGGAAGACTTAATTATTTATTTCATTTATTTATATGGCATTTGTTTACTGGGGATAGTCTGTCTGGGTATGTACTCATTTTCACCAGAGGCCTGGGAAGAAAATCTCCATGTATAGATCACATTTCACACTATAACACAGACAATTTATATTAACAGTACATACAAAATGACATTTGAAACACTAATATATAGAGTCAAATATTTACAAAAGTACAGATAAACTGAGTACATAGAGTCAAATATTTACATAACTAAGCGACAACATAGCAGGTGTGATAGAATGAAGTAAGGTTTTGACATGAAAGTCTAAGATTGTTATAGAGGTATTTAGTTTCAGATATACTAGTGAAGATATGCCTAAGTATTATGAGGAAAGAGGTTGAATGCAGTGAAATCCATGCCAGATAAAGTTTGCTTAAGTGTATCTTAGAGACAGGTGGAGGTTATGATATAGAGTTTTCATTGAAGTATGAAGCACAGGGGTGAGTTTTTATGTGGATATATTAGAGTTTAAGGACAGTTAGGGGGATTTTGAAGAAGACAGAATGCTTATAGAGATACTAAGAGAAAATTGATAAGAATGTTTTCATGGATTACAGGTCAAAAGTAGATTAGAGTTTTAAGTAGGACAGTAGATGGTTATTCTGTTATAGGGTAATTGTGCCATGGTTAGCAGTAGATGAGGTTCAACAACTGGGGATGAGCTAAAAACTGTGATGTATAATCAATGTTCAGGAAAGTCTCTAGGAGCAGATGGCATTCAGTGGAAGTTTGGAAGTTAGGGGAAAGACGGTAATAACAATCTGGAAGATTTTTGTTTAACAGTATTTCAAAAAGAAGAGGAAGCACCAACATCATGGAAGAAAGCTGGGGTGGCTGTATCACGTAAGGACAGTAAAGACCCATTAGACCCAGCTTCATATATACTCATTTCAATTTTAAACCATGATTATAAAGTATTTATGTATATACTAGCTAATAGAATGGAAAATGTGTTGCCAAAACTGACAGAAATGGATCAAGGTAGTTTTGTGAAGGGAAGGCAAACATTTGACAACATTAGTTAAACAATGACAATCCAGAGGGAAGCAGAATGTAAGAAAATACTGCTATTGTTAGTCGGTCTTGATAATGAGAAGGCATTCAACAGAGTAAGCTGGGATTTTATGAGTAGGACAGTGGAAGCATCTGCATACACTGCTATAATAATGTTAATTAGGATATATGAAGGATAGGAGACAAGAATTAAAGCTGAAGGGTTCCTCTCTGAGAAGTTATGTTTGAACAGAGGAACCACATAGGGGGTTTGTTATGTGCTTTATATTTAGAGCCATTGGCAAAGAAAATAAAGAAGTCAGAAGTGCAAGAATATAAATGGTATGAGATAATCAAGAAAAGCTGGCTGTATATGCAGATGATATTATTTTGTATCTGATAAATCCATAAAAGGACATCAGTGGTGTGCAGCATTTTGACACAGTTTCAAGACTTTTCAGGATATAAAATTAATAAAGATAAAACATAGTTTATAGCCATAAATTAAGTAACAACATACAAATTGGTTCAGCAATACCCATATTTATGGGGGCATGATAAGATGAGGTATTTAGGTGTATAGATTAAAAAGGATTCAGTTATGGCAGCTAAGGATATGTGGGAAAAGACTAAACAAAAGATAATATAAACACTGAGAAACTAGAGTCTCTTGTTTATGTATATGGACAGTAAGATACGAGCAGTGAAAATCTTTCCAGTCCCTTTAACTTTATATACGAGTTAGGCATATTTTTTTAACCAGAGAAGTTGTGTACAATAATTACTAAGGAGCTGAAGGTGCTTATCTGGGAGGGGAAGAGGGCAAGACTAAAGTGGGATACGCTGATTCTTCCAATAAAACATGTTGGTTTAGGATTCCCTAATTTGAAAGGATAGTTTACAGCTGCACAGTTAAGGCTCATATGCATCAGCCAGATGCCTTTGTCACTGGCTTTGACTTCTGAGAAACAGATGAGTACTAGGTTAACTGCCCTTGTGGCTCATTTTAAGCCTAGCCAATTTTCCTTTCAAAAGTGAGAATTAAATTATCTACCTTGTGCCTGTGAGGTAATCACCTTAATCATTTTACCAATCCTCAAACCCATTTTTGTCCTAAAGTTCATAGAAATAATCTACACCAAAATTCAAACCCAAACACATCTGTTAAATATTCACACTGGCCTAGTGCTTAATGTTTTCAGCTAATGAACAGTACACAGTTCACAGTGTAATGGACAGCTATCCAACATTTTATAAGGGGATTTATGCGTAGTCTTGTAAGTTTGTTGACAATGCCCTAGTAGGGTATTGTATCAAATGCTTTAGCCAGATCTAGGTAGGCAGTATGCAACACTTTTCTCTCATCCACTGCCTTAGTGACCTTTTCAAAGAAATCCACCAGGTTCAGTTAGCATGACCTTCCTATGACAAAGTCATACTGGAACTGATCCAGCTTCTTCAGATCTCCTCTGTCCTTGTTGATAATTTCCATGATAAGTCTTTCCTTGGTTTTGCAGATAAGACTAGTCAGACTAATAGGTCTGTAATTCCCAGGATCTGATGATGGTTCTCCCTTATGAAGGGGGATGACCATCCCAGTCCTCCATTCTTGTGGCATAAAGCCTGTTTTAAGAATATAGCAGCTAAACAGTGACTCCAGGGGTTCTGATAAGTCCTATTTTGGACTGCTCAGGAGGCATCCCAGGATGCTATCAGGGCCCATTCAGGCTGTGTTCTTGGCTTTAGCGAGCACAACTAGTATATAGTTGGAGGGGTTATGTCTGAAAGTATTTCTTGCGGGATGGTTGGGGGTGAGAACAGAGGGTAAAGTTGGAACTGAATTGGTCCCCAACCAGGTTCACTAAATTGCCAGCTTCGGTGAATGTAGCACCATTAACTACCAGTTCAGCACATTACTGTCTGTTGCCCTTGAGTTTTCTGCCACAGCTGAAAACGGCCTTGTGATTATCTTTATCTGGGAGGCTATCTTAATCTCAAAACTGACTTTGTTTGACCTAATTAGTCCTCTTTCTTGCCTATTTAGTTTGAGGAGTTTTTTTTTATTTTTATGGGAATTACCCTTCCTGATTTTTGCCATAATTTTTTTTTTCAGTTTAATTTAGGATGCCACCAAAGTGGTTTGTTTCTGGGGCTAGTTTTGGGCTTACTTTGGGAAGGTACACCAGTCTCTATGCAACCATTGACATGGTTGTACAGCGTTTCTGAGAGCAGTTCAGCATAGGCTGCTGTGTTCTTGGGATTTGGAGGGACACTGAATTTTAACAAACCATTAGTTCACAAAAGGTAACTGTGATGGGGAGGAAAGAGGTAACTAGGAACATGTTTTGGGAGTATAATGAGTTGGCAGATTTGAAAAATCTTCCTACAGAGTACTCAGTTATAAATATTTGGTGAGCAAATAGCTGGTAAATAAGGATATGATATAATATGATGTGATATGATAATATAATATAATATGATATAATAAGGATATGATAGGATAGCATATAGGATGGCGCAGTGGTGCAGTGGTAGCATTGTTGCCTCACAGCAAGAGGTTCTCCGGTTCGATTCTTGGCTGGGGTGCCTTCTGTGTGGAGTCTGCATGTCCTCCCTGCGTTTGTGTGGGTTTTCTCCCACGTTACAATGACATGCATCTGGAACCTTTATCCCCGGGCCTCCACTGAAAATTGGCTTAGTTCTAAGTTAGACTTTCCCGGTTAACAAATGTTAAATATAAATAAATAAATAAAATTATTATTTTTTTTGTTTTGAGCCGAGACACAGGATCTAAATTTCCTAAACACAGTAAGGCCTTATTAAGTTTAATTATGTTGGCTGCCAAAAAAGCAATTACTAGAAAATGGTCTAAACCAACTGCATTTGAAGTACTGAATATTATAAAAGATATAGAAGAAAAAGGAAGTGGCAAATTACATAGAAATAAATGGCAATTGTGGGAACAATACATGCCGAATAACATTAAGAAGCAGGAGGAGGAGGAGTGAGGTTTAAAGGAAGGCAGGAATTCAGCAATTTATGTAATGTTGGGCAGATGATAAAATTACAGTTGAGTAAGTAAATTTACTGTAACAGCAGATGTTCGAATAATCACTGCTGTAGTAACCTTAACTATATGGGTTATGTCCTACTGCCAAGAATATAAAAGTTGACCAGCTTTCAAAGCTTCAAGGTATCTTCCATGTGCTCAAACCTTCAGGTAGCTCAAGCTGAGTTAAATAAAAGTAAAAATTGGGTGCAAAGCCCTTCAGACTTTTCCTGCCAATAGAGAGATGGAAAGCTAAGTTTTGAAAGTACAATGCTAGGAACAACAAAAATAAATGTCCACATCCTGGCATAAAATAACACAGCAAAAAACAAGGGTGATGGATGGATGGAATGGCTACTGCAGCTGTGATAATTTGAACATTTATTGTTACGGCACATTCACTTACACAAATGTAATATGTTCCATAAATTGATTACTATATGGGTAGAATACCTTAACTTACATTTGAGAGATGGAAAGAGAAGAGTTTGTGCAGAACAATCCTACCAAAGCCTGACCAGGACCTAGAGAAGGAATCAAGCTTATAGTGCTTTGTAAATGTATGTACAGAGGACGAAGTAGAGGTTTCTAGAATACTTTTAGAATCAAAATCTTTCTAAAAAGCCATAGATGAAGCCGAGGTCCTGGTACAGTGGGCCTTGACCCTGCCTGGATTAGTTTTCTTATGATGAGTGTAACAAAAGGTAATAGCTTTAGATAATCATTTGGAAATAGTCTATTTTGACACAGGTTGCCCCTTTTTCTTACCTTCAAAAGAAATGAACAGTTGAGCCAAAGATCTGAAAGATTTAGTTCTGTCAAGATAGTACCTCAGTTGTCTGCAGACATTCAAGGCTATGGAGCATCCTTTCACCCTCATTTTTAGATTTTAGAATGAAAATGGAGAGACGGATAGTTTGGCTTAAAGTTTTCAAAGAAACCATGACCCTGTGGAAAATGAGAAACTGTCGACTCAACATAACAGCTTGCAACTCAGACACTCTTCTTGCAGAGGTCAGAGCAGTCAGCAAAAATATCTTCTATGGAGCAAGTGTTACTTTCAAACAAAAATTAAGATCCCAAGGAAGAGTCACCAGTTTTCTTGGAGGCCTCTTGTGCAAAATTTCTTTGAAAAACATTTTGACAGAAGACTGCATTAAAAGAGGAATATCCATGGGCAAGACATGCTGAAATGGGCAATAAATGAACCTTGACAGAGGAATACAAAAGGCCATAGGATAGTAACTCACACAAATGTTGCAAAACCAGAGAACCATTAGCCCTGTATGGGTGTTGATTATGTTGTTGGCACCAACTAGGAAACCATTTTCATTTACTAATATATAATTTTCTAGCAGCAGGCTTTCTGATCTCCATTCATACCTGCTGCACATCCTCAGTAAACAGGTGCCTAAAAGGAACTAAAACCCTATCATCCAGCAGTCAACTGTATGAGTAGATCCACTCTGTGAGGAATCTTGTGGTAACTCTCCCTGGCCACTTCCAAAAGAAGGAAGAACCATGGTTACCTTGGCCAGAAGGGACTCGCTACAATGATCTTGGGAGATTTCATCTGAATCTTTAGAAGTTCCTTGAATATTAGTGGAACAGGTGTAAAGCGTGTTGGAACATTCCTGTCCAAGAAAAAGAAAAGGCATCTGCCTTCAGGCTTTCTTACATGGAGTCCTAGAAAAGAATCTTGCCAGCTAATTGTTCAGAGAGGAGGCAAAGAGTTCTACTTGTGGAACTTCCCATAGATGGATAAAATCTTGGAAGATTCCCTGATCTAGTTTCCATTTATGAGGGTCTGTACATGCCCTTTTCACTTTGTCTGCCACACAGTTTTGCTCTAATGGAATGTAGGATGCCCGTAGAGTGAGATTGTGCTTTGAAGCTATATCCCAAGTTAACACTGCCAGTATGTAAAGGAGGTATGATCTGGATCCCTCTGTTTGATGATGTACCACATGATTGTGGTATTGTCTATAACAACCTGAAGAGGTCCTGGGGACCAAAGATGATTCAGAGAGTTGAGTACCTTTATCAATGCAAAGATCGCTTTTATATTTGTGTCCTTGGAGCTATCCTTGGTGTCCCACACAGCCTGCACTTTTATCAGTCCTGAAACTGCTTCTCAAGCAAAGTTTGAGGTATCTGTGGAGACTGCCTGCTTTATGACAGGTAGGGGGAAGGGGAGGCCAGGATTTAAGAATAGGTGCTCTCTCCACTGAATGACTTCTCTTCTGACATCTCCCAGCACTGGGATTTGAAAAGAAAAAGGGTGAGGGTGCTGGGATCAGAGAGACTTCCTATATCACTGTATCTTTCTCATCTGAAGTCTTGTCAAGGTATTATGAGAATCTTAGAAACCATAAGACCCCAAATCCTGCAGTATTCCCTCAAAGTGACTGAAGTTTGAGTGGGAAACCTTACAACTAAACTGAAAGCCACAGAGTCACCAATAAGTGTTCTGTCACCTCCAACCAAAGTGTAAATAACTCAGCGAAAAGACAGCTCCAAAACGCTAATAAAAAATATCAATTTCATTTATTGCACAGCGAAACAGCAAACAACATCAATGAATCAAAACGGTTAAGTGCTTTCACCCATCAAAATGGGCTTCTTCAGAACATCATAACTGTTACAAAGATGCCTTATAATAACTTTTTGGCACCAAAAACTGCTTCATTGAAACATTTCCTTTCTGTGTGTTAAAGCAGTATTAACACTGTGCAAAATCATTCTACAAACTAATAAAAAACATATGCCTACTTCTCTATAATATTAAAACTATAAATATATATATATATAAAAAATCTTGAAGTTACTAAAATGTAGTTAAAAATTAAACTTTAAGGTGCATATTGTGCCCACCTCTAATACTGATCTAAACTACATATTCATGCAATGTAATCCTCAGCAAAGCCTTTCTAAAAATGACAATCAAATATCTATCAAAAGGCTATGCTGGGAATAAAACCATACACATTGGAAACACAATAGCATCATCTACTAAAAATTAAAATACTATATAAGCGTATGCATCAATTGATGTGTGCGCAGGCAACACTAATTATGAAATGCAATGTATAAAAAAAACGTCCTTATCTCAAATACAACCACCCCACAAGCACGACTACTAAATGATAAGTCGCAATTCTGTAAGGGTCAAATTGTCAACATATCAACATGTTAATGCATAAATTATTAATAAATACATTGATGCTTGAAACACTACTAATAATTATATTGATGACTGAACGGATACTGAAACGTATCCGAAAACCAATAATTACAGAAGTTTTATACCTGCTAAAAAATACTGGCGAAATTCATCCAGGGGAAATCAATTCAAAACAATGTAAGTAAAACAATGAGAATTTATATGTAACTTACTTACTGATACTACCTACTTATATGCATTCTAATATTAATATTCGAATATAATTGGTGGCAGTTATTTTTGGATGCCATATCACCACCAGGGCTCAATGATTTTATTTCTAGTAAGCCCATTTTGAAATGTATTAGCACCACCACTCCATGTCTCTTTAAATGGGAGATATTATCTTATACACAGAAGGTTTAATATTAGAATGCATATTTAGGGCAGATGGCTGACTATAAGGAAAACTACAGGAAATAACACATCCATCCTGTAAAGCAAACAGAACAGGAGCAATGAGTGTAGGTTCTGGAAATTCTTTCTATAATAACTCATAGTATTTTCAGAGGGGCTGAGATTTCTCCACTGAAAACACTGGCACATTCTAGCAATAGTAAAACAACAAGAAAAACTGATACTGTGGTGACAGGAAAACCACGTAACAGGCCTCAAGCAACAAAAGAGCAATTCCAATGTCAAAAAGCAATTTATTCCAAGGCAAAGCTTTCATGTAAATCTAACAAGAACTAATTTGCAAGAAAGATCAATAGACTAAATTAAACCCCGAGTCAGAGGCTCAGTAAACTACTCCTGTGTAAGGAAATTTGAGATGTAGAAACATACATAGGTTTCTGTTTTTTGACAGAAAAATGGGACCAACCATATTAGTAATGGCAGCAGCAGCTTCCCCAGAGATGGGCACAGCATTCTGACACAGCAGGGAAGCCTTCATTGTTCCCTGTCCTAGGACCAACAAGGGTGTCTCTCCCTTGCCCACTGAGGGGACTCCAACAGCTGTAGAGGCTGTGCTTAGCCCCCAATCCATAGTGACTATATGTGCTACACCAGAGGAATCACTTTTAAAAGATGTGTGGTCTGAGGTACAACAAATGGCCACAACAAAGTCATTCACCTGTGGATGAGGCAAATTACTTGCCTGCTGTGGTGGCAAGGGCTGTTTGCTTAACTTTTCCTTTTTTGTGGCTGGAAGAAGGACTGACCATGGGGAACAGTAGTTTGGTCCATGGTCAATTTGAAACTGGTGCTTCTTTCTCAGGGAAGACAAGTAGCAAATGCCAGTAAAAACTACAAGACTTTAAAAGTCACTTTTTTCACAAAAACCCACAGTAAAAAGCAATTTGAAAACCTTTGCCAGCCCCACAAAAGTAAAATAAATCCAATCCCTCCACAGAAAACATGGTTTTGAGTTACTTTACACAATTTTTAAATGGATAGGAAGAAAACAGTCTTCCCATTTAAAAGTATGATACAGTCAGAAAACAAAGCTCCTAGCTTTAAAATGACTTCTTGAAATGGAAAGTGATAAAATACAAACAATATTAAAAAAAATGGAAAGTTTTTCCCCAAAAGGAACTTATCTGCATAGCAAAGGAAAGCACCAAGCCAATCGTCGTTCCTTGAAAGCCTTAAAGGAGTTTATTCTTTGGCGGCTTGAGCTGCCTAACAGTTTATTCACATCGAAGGTGCCCTGAAGCTTTGGAAGATGGCCAGCTGCTGTATCCTTTGCGGCAGGATATAACCCACATAGCTATAAAAATGAAACTGGAGTTAAAACATAGAGCAGAAATAAAATAGAAAGAAATATGGTTAAGAGACTGGGTCTACTTTCTTTGATAGAAAACACATTTCACTGAAACTCATTTCGTCGAAGCCTCATTTCACTGAAAATGAATTCCTTGAGCACAATTCACTGAAACCTCACTTCACTGAAAACACATTTGACTGAAACTCATTTTGTCTAAACAGGTATATGCCCTGTTTCCCACTGTAGTGCAATCCTGGGGTCAGTATATATAGTTAGGGGGATGTGGAGGGCATAGCCTCCCGCATAGTTTGGGTATATATTGCAGAATAAGGAGATTCTCACAGAACAATAAGAAACACAACTGCAGCGTGCTGAAGAGAAAATAAGAAACTACTGGATGATATATATGTGTTTAGAAAAATACTATATAACTTCTAGCAGAATGACTTATGCAAGAGAAAGTAGAAAGTGCTGCCACCAGACTTTGGAAGCCTGCAACTGGAAAAATAACCAGAGATCCTATACAGGTATTAGAGAGAGATTTTTGAATTTTTATTAAAATTTGTACACAGCAGAAAAATGTGGAAATCAAGAAAGAGCACAAATGGAAGTATTTATGGAAGGCTTAATTAAGCAAGAGTTAGAGGAAAATGAGGCTCAACAACTAATAGTTAAGATAGAACATGATGAGATAAAAACAATGGCATATAATAAATCTGCAGGAAATTCTCCAGGAACAGACGGTATTCCTGTGGAAGTTCAGAGGGAAGAAAGTAATAACAATGTGGAAGATTATGTTTAACAATATTTTAAAAGCAGAGGATGCAACAATATCTTTGAGGAAAGCTGTGATGGCTGTATTATCCAAAGACAGTAAACAGCCATCAGAACCAGTTTCATATAGACCCACTTCAGTTTTAAACCATGGTTATAACATGTTTATGTCTATGCTAGCTAAAAGAATGACAAAGGTGTTGAAAGAATTGATAGATATGGATCAATATGGTTTTGTGAAGGGGAGACAAACATTTGACAACATTAACAGAGCAATGATGATCCAGAGGGAACCAGAATATGAGAAAACACCACTTCAGTTTTAAACCATGGTTATAACATGTTTATGTCTATGCTAGCTAAAAGAATGACAAAGGTGTTGAAAGAATTGATAGATATGGATCAATATGGTTTTGTGAAGGGGAGACAAACATTTGACAACATTAACAGAGCAATGATGATCCAGAGGGAACCAGAATATGAGAAAACACCACTACTGTTGGTGAGAAAGTATTCCACAGAATATACTGGAATTTTTTGAGTAGGGCAGTGGAAGCATTTGTGTTCCCTGATACAATAATAAAGTTAATTAGCAGAATATATGAAGGATTGGAGGCAAGCATTAAAATGAGAGGGTTCCTCCTGAACAAAATGTGTTTGAACAAAGGAACCAGAGAGGGGTGTCCTCCTTCTCTTTTGTAATTTGTTTTATATTTACAGCCATTTTCAAAGAAATAAGGGACTCAGAAATTCAAGGTAATCATGAAAAGTTGAATTTATCTGCAGATGATATTATTTTGTACTTGATAAATCCAGAAAAGGACATATCAGTGTCATGGAACATTTTGAGACAGTTTCATGTCTTTTTAGGATATTACATTAATGAAGATAAAACAAAGGCTATAGTGGTAAATTATATTCCCACTCATGACTTGATTCAGCAAAACCCATATTTATGGGGACATAATTAGATGAAGTATTTAGGAGGATGAATTAAAAAGGCTTCTTTTATGGCAGCTAAAAATATGTGGGAAGAGACTAAAAAAAACAGAATACAAAACCTAAGAAACTGGAAATGGATATGGATAGTAAGATACAAGTAGTGAAAATATTTTCAGTCCCATTAGTTTTATATACAGGTCAGGCATATTTTTATCAACCAGAGAAAAAGTTGTCGAAATAATTAATAATAAAGAGTTGAAGGAATTTCTCTGGGAGGAAAAGAGGGCAAGAGTTAATTGATATAAGTTGATCCACCCAGTAAAACAAGGTGTTTTAGGATTACCTGATTTGAAGGTCTATTTTTGAAGTATACAGTTAATTCTCATGTATATAACACAATCAGAAGATTATAATTCAAAGTGGGAAGGAATGATGATGAAGCAGGAGGAAGGTCAAGAAATAAAATGAGTGGGGATTTGACTGCAAATCCCATAGAAGAATAATAACCACAATAGACAATACTATATTCATGCAGTTGCAGAAAGTATTGTAAGAAGTAAACCAATATGTGAATGGCAAAAGGAAATTTTGAGAACAGGGGTGACTGCAAGTTGGGTTAAAAAAACAGGCAAGAGGGGTCTGAAATTTCCTGGAGAAAACTGGCAAAGTAATCACGGTATTGGGAGCAAATAACTTAAGAGGGAAAGGTAACAGAATGAGAATGGGCCAAGAAGAGATTTGGACTTCAGGTTTGAGACTGTCTTTCCTATCAGGGACTGATATCAAAGTACAGGCAAAGAGAAAGAGACAGTGCAGCCCTAAGTGAATGGCCTGCTCTGGTAGTTTTTCAGTCAAAACTGGAACAGAGCATGCTGTTAAACAAGGTGATAATTAATAGGACGTATAAAATATTACAAGATAACTATAAGAATCAAAGAAAGTTTGAAAAGATTGGGAAGAGAGATTGGAAAAGCAATTTACAAGGGAACAATGGGAGAACATATGTAAGGTTTCCAAGTATGCAACAAAACTAAAAAGGTTTAGCATTTTTGCTTGGGGGTGTTTCCACAGGTATTTTTATACCTTAAATAGACCTCAAAGGATTTTTCCTCAGGTAGATAGCAATATTGGAGGAGTGAGAGGGAAGAAAGAGGTAACTGGTAACATGCTTTTTGGGAGTGCAATGAATTGACAGATTTTAAAAAATCCCTACAGCGTAGTCTGTCAAAATTATTGTGGGAGCAAATGGTTATAACTTAGGAAATTATTCTTTTCAGCCGGGAGTCAGCATCTGACTTGCTAAGACATAGTAAAGCCTTATTAAGTTTAATTCTGCTGGCTGACAAAAAAACCCCACAATTACTAGAAAATGGAAATCAGAATCTAAACCAGCTGTATTAGAACTAATGAATATTGTAAAAGAGATAAAAGAACTGGATGAAGGATGTTTAGAAAAGGGAAGAAGCAAAAAAATAGAAATAAATGGAATTTGAGGGAAAAATATATGCAAATTAATGTTTAGCACAGGGATCCCTTACTCAAAAGGAAGGTATTAATTGAATAATTTGTGTAATGCTGGATGGAAAGACGGTTATTATAAAGAAAGAGAAGATGTAATATATAATGTGTGTAAATGGAAAAATGTTAATATGGTTTGCTGTATTATTTATTTATTTATTTATTTATTAATAGAGCACTGATCTCAATGGGCCATTTGCAGGCACAGCCTGGCTTTCTTTTCTATTAACGTATGAGTCCCTATGTCTTAAGTGATAGTTTAATAAATGTGTTTAAAATAGCTTCTGTTAATAGCAGCACATGATATGTGGGAAGACATTAGACAAAAGATAATATAAAAATAGAGGAAGAGGAAGCTCATATTTGTATATATGGATGGTAAGATAGAAGCAGTGAAAATGTTTTTAGTCCCTTTAGTTTTATATATAGGTTAAATATATTTTTATCAATCAAAGGAGAAGTTGTGGACAATAGTTAATAAAGAGGTGAAGGAATTAATCTGAGAGGGTATATATATATATATATATATATATATATATATATATATATACATACATACATATATATATATATATATATATATACACATACATTTATATACATATATATATATATATATATATATATATATATACATACATATATATATATATATATATATATATATACATACATATATGGAGAGAGAGATGCATATAACACAAGTAGGAGGTTATAATTCATAGTGAAAAGGGATGATGTTGAAGCTGGTGAGAAGTTCAAGAAATAAGACAATATGATTTTGGATGCAGATCCTTAAGGAGACTAATAACAACCATACAGAATATTATAGTCATAAAGTAGCAGAAAGTATTCTAAAAACTAAGTCAACACTAGAATGGAGAAAGGGGATTTGTCCAATAGTGATGATTGAAAGAGGAGTTCAGGAAAAAGGGGGCTGGAGAAATACAGGAGAAAACTGGCAAAAGAACCAAGGTATTGGGAGCAAATAACTGGAGATGGAAGGGTAATAAAGTGGTAATTGTAGAAACAATACATGCAGAATAATGTTGAGGGGTGAGGTTTAAAGGAAGGTAGGAACTGAAGAAAATATGTAATGTTGGACTGATGATAGCTGTAAAGAAAGAAAAGGTTTGTGATGTATAATGTATGTAAAAGGGAAAAAAAACATGGTTTGTTTTCTTTTCTTTTAAATGTATGTTTGCCTATGTCTTAAGTGATAATTTAACAAAGCTGTTAAAAAAAATAATTGTAACATGTCTGACCAGCTCCATACCCAAACTTTACAAGTTTACAAATAAAACACAGAATATTCCAAGTTGTGGGGAAAAAAATCTTGTCTGGTTTCTGGGGAATTGGGTGTACCATGACAGGTAGCTTTCTAGCCCTCCACAAGACCAATCTTTAAGTCTGTCAGCAGGAGGGACCATCGACATTGAAGATGGACACCCAGGAGGAATACCAATTACTCCTGGGTAGGGGAGTTGATAGACCATTCCCCCTCTGTCTCAAAAGTTCCAGAATATCTCAGATGGAGATGCTCTGTAGAGGGGGATCTAGGGAAACCCTCCTGTTCATTGAAATCAGTATTTTCAGTGAGAGATGCCTTAGGGAGTCCAAGTGCCTCCTTTTACACTTGTGCTTCTTGTGTACTTCTGCAGTAGAAGGTTCTGAGGAAGATTTGGAAGCAGAAAGGGGATCCACAATGTGGACTGTCTCAAGACCTCTGGGGGGCCAGCTGTTACATAGCAACAGGAGGAGGAGACAAGGGATGGGATGGCTCCAAACGTGGAAGGGAAACTTGATGATGCCACAATATGAACAAAAATTGATTGACTTCAATAATTGGCTTAGTTTCTGGTGTCT
Source organism: Protopterus annectens (assembly GCF_019279795.1). Lineage (NCBI taxonomy): Eukaryota > Metazoa > Chordata > Ceratodontiformes > Protopteridae > Protopterus > Protopterus annectens. Next base: position 1,766,622,192 of record NC_056732.1, read on the forward strand.
TTCAAAGGGGCTTAACATTTGTCAGCTTGGGAGAATCTTGTCAACAGGTCACTTTGCTTTGCCAAGGAGGGTCTGCAACTATCCCCTTTAGGCTTTCAAATACTGGCAAAAACATTGTCCTCTCCATAATGCCTTTTTAGGAAATGCCAAACTGACAAGCCTGCTACACAGCAAACCAACCCAAAGCAATCTAAAAGTGTTACTGCTTAATGCCAGCAACGTGAACAAGAAAATCCACTCCCTCCAAGCTCTCCTCACCCTGGAGAATGTGGACATCTGCGCAGTTACTGAGACATGATTTAAAGCCAAGGATTGCACCCTGGCAGTGCAGGGCTACAATGTCTTCCACACATTTAGGCAAGCTATTACACAGTTAGGGAACAAAGGTAGAAGTGTCTCAATCTATACCAGCAACAAACTTACCTCAGGACTAGTTAAACAGGACAACATGCTTGAGCTTCTCACTGTCCAGATTTCCAAAGGCAAAGTCCCAAATCATATTCTTGCAAGTTATAATTCACCATCTATCACCCAAGAAAGCCATAACTATTACTTGGACTCTCATCAGTGAATGCAATACCATATTCATTAGTGACTTCAGCAACTCCATTATAAACTGGGATAATCACATGACCCCAATCTTACAAGTCCTGAGATTCCCTAACTTTGTAAATGCAAACACATTGGACCAAGCAATCAATACTCCAACTAGGGGTGCAAAGATACTCAACCTGGTACTCAAAAACATGGGGGAACACTGCATCCTCCACCTTCCAGTATACTATTCTCTCTGGTAAGGTCAGACCAATCAGTTCTGTGACCCTAGCTAACCCTGTAATATTTAGGAACTTTTTTATGGCAAAATTCCTACAACTAAGTGATAACCTTTTAAAATTTCAATCTCCCCAAGTCCTGGTAACACAAATGCCTATGTGGAAATGTTGACAGAAACCCTGTACAATCATGTCAATAAATGAATAAATAAAGACCACTGTGCCAACCAGAAATACACCTAATACTAACTAAAAAAAAACTATCCTGGTGAAATCCAAATATAAACAGATTGTACAACAAAAGAAAAAAGTCACAGCCAAGATTGCTACTCCGGCATGCTAAATAGGCTCTCATCAATCTAAGCAAACAACTAGAAGGTCAAATTAATTGTACAATATGAAACTTGAGATAAGTAAATCTGCTGGCTGAAAAATGTAGCTCCAGTTTTACCCCATCAAACAAACCCCCACCACTATCACTAGGGAGCAGGATCTAAATGTGCTTTCTTAAGGTCAATAACATTGCATCAGTGGGCCTCAATAAAATCCTAGGATGACTCCTAAATATCCTGAAACATGACCTTTCGGGACCAATAGAGTCGCTGTTTAACCAAAGCCTCCAGAGAGGTTTTGGGCCAGGTGAATGAAGAACTATAACAGTCATCTGTCTGCATGCAGGCAAGCCATCAATGAATCCAGGAACTTCAGGCCCATACATCTGACTAGTCTCATATGCAAAGCCATGGAAAGAATTCCATGGAAATTATTAATAAGGACATAGAAAGCATTCAAACAGTGGATCCAACCCAATATAATTTTGTAATGGGCAGACCATGCCTATTCAGCCTGGTGGACTTCTTTGAGAAGGTCACCAAAATTATGGATGAGGGCAAAATGGTGCATACTGCTTACCCTGACCTGGTTATGGCATTTGACACAATACCTGCCTCTGAGATTGTAAACAAATTCATGGATATAGGTATAAACCACAATGTTATGCACTGGATAACCAACTGATTCTCAGATATGACCGAGGAGACTAGAATAGGAGAGACCACTTCCACAAACAGGCCAGTCATTAGCAGAGTCCTTCAGGGCTCTCTGTTGGGCCTGCTCCTTTTTGCCATCTACTTCTCAAAAGTCAAGGGCATCTGGTTGACCAAGTATGCAGATGACTGTAAACTAGGAACAGCCATAGAATCCACACAAGATGTTAAAATCCTACAGGAAGGAGTGATATAGACAAATGACTGGTGCCAAAACCATGGCTTAAAACTCAATATCAAGAAATGTGCTATAGTACACTTTGGGAAGTCCGCCACCCTAGGGAATTACTTTATTGATAACATATCCTTAAGAGTAGAACTAGTAGATAGTAACTTGGTATTGGACTAACATGTGTCTAAGGTAGCAAGGAAATAATTCTATATTGCTCAACATAAGCAATGACATGGCATCTAGGTCCAAGCAAGTCATTGTTCCACTATATTTGTCCATCTTCAGGCTACTCTCTTGAAATGAATCACCCTATTCAAAAGAAACCTGAACCAGTTGATGGGAAATCAGAAGTAAACCCCATGTCTAGCACCTACATCTCTAATGGACAGAGGCAGCTCATAAATCTTGGCTTAGCTTACATAAACTTGTGGGATACTTTTGAGATGCTTGGCTAAGGTTATAAATGCTACACTGGTCATTAGCCTTATATAAACCTATGAACCTATAAATCAAGAATTAGAGAGAACTCGTTCAAATGCTTCAACAGCCAAAAACAAAACTAGACCCACTGCTGTCCATGTGGGATCTGAAGAATCCAACAAGGGTGCCTTCTGAGACAAAATCTGACTCAGCTCTGAAGCAGACACTGGATCCAAGCTGTCAAGGGCTGAAGATTCAAAAGGAAGGGAGAGCACTGATCTTGAGCCCCTGGCACTGACTTCTTGGCTCTGAGACCCATCAAGATCTGACACCCTTGGGGTCAACAGGGTAAATGATACTGTCATAGGTTCATTGGTGTGTACTAGGTTAATGACCACTAGTGTCTTTTTAAGCCTAGCCATGCATCCCAAATCTCTGAAAAGTTCTGGTACCTTGATAAGTATAAACAGGGGCCTGGGAGATAAACCATTTACAGACAACCTGTGTCTATTAGAGACACAGGTGCCAAATCAGAGAACAACTTCCTGTTCCCCATCCAATTGTCCAAGTTACACTTGAATCAGGTCAGGGAGGAACTCTGCTTCACATGGATGGGGAACCTGTTCCAGAGAAAGGGTAGTCTTTGGGATAGATATTTCTCTCTCCAGCAGGTGTGCATCCTGTCAAGAGTCAAAGAAGCCCACTCTTATGGCCCTGACACACACAGGTTGTCACCAAGGAAAGCCCAGATCTACTGACACCAGATCCAAAGGTCATACTGGCGAAGGACAAACCAGTACAGGAGTGGAAGGTACGGTTCCCAGGCCCCTTAATGCTGGGAAGGTGAAGGGAGGTCCACTAGATGAGTCTGGGCCATTCATTTTCTCATTATCCTGTCCACATCAGCCTCAGACAGGCTCCTCAATGACTTCACTGACCATAAGCACAAAGTTGTCAGAGATCTGATGAAAAGACCTCTCTTGGAGAAAGTGGGGCTCAAACCCAAGGACTTGCTGCCTCTGGAGAGAACCTGGATCCTGAGAATGGAGGAGCTGGTGATCAAATTCTAATAGCTCCAATTGGTAGAGTCAGATTTGAATCTTTACACAATTTTGGTGCCCCACCCAATGGACATCAAGGGCTGTGAGACCTTTTCCTAGATTACTTTTTTGGTGTTTCTCTGAAGACTTCTCTTTGGTTGAATCCTTTTCATTTTCTTTTTCCTTTTCATTTGTTTTTTATCCCTTTTTTTTCATACCCAACTTCCTGCTAGAAGGAGAAGTAGATTGTTAGGGGGTTACTTTCCTCCACTGTAGCTGGAAGAGTACCCTTTAGAGCAAGCTTAGACCGACACTCTGAAAAAGATCTAGCCACAAAGGCATAGGAAGAGGAGCAGGTTCTGTTTAGATAAGAAGCCCCAAAACAATAAACGCACCCAGAATATGCATCCAGAGAGAGAATCTTGTGAAAATAAGGAACACATTTCTTAAAGCCCAAGGCCTTGCAGGACATGTCGCATGGTGCAGTCGGACAGTATTGTGGTGCAGTGGCTTGCATAGTTGCTTCACAGTAAGAGGTTCTCTGTTTTGATTCTCAGCTGGGGTGCGTTCTGTGTGGAGTCTGCATGTCTTCACTGCATTTGTGTGGATTTCCGATGGGTGCTCCGGTTTCCTCCCACATTACAAAAACGTGTCTCTGGAGCATTTCTCCCCGGGACTCCTCTGAAAATTGGCTTGTTCCAAGTCAGACTTTCCCAGTAAACAAATGTTAAATAAATAAATAAATGTCATTAGCTAGGAGGGAAACACACACACACACACACACACACACACACACACACACACACACACACACACACACACACACACACACACACACACACACACACACACACACACACACACACACACACACACACACACACACACACGTGTGCTACAAGAAAAATTATACACCACTAACCAGCAGGATATCCCAGTACCTAACAGTCCTAGGAAAAAACACTAACTGTAAACAGTACTCTTAAGATCTATCTACACTGATGATAATAGAAAAGCTATATATTATAATTTTTTTTTTTTATGGGAAGGGGGAAAAGGGATAAACAGGGCAAAGTCCTCCAAAGAGGAAACATGGCAAAATGCTAAGCTAAAATGTAAAAATGGAACAAAACATGCAGGACAAGACAAAAAGTTATTCATTTATCTGTCACAAAAATAGAAAACAGCACTGAGCCAAGGACCACTTCTGAAGTGTTCAAGCAGCATCTAAGGTACTGTGTAGACAGAGGGGAATTATGGGTAAGGGAGGAGTGTGAGCCAGGTGTCTAAAAGCTGCTGGTATTGGATTTGTACAGGTCTGATAACTCATCAGTTGAGGATGGATAGAGGAGACAAACTCAAATCTATTATTTGATCTGATTAAGTGCTGAAATTCTAAGTCACTCAGTTTTCCCTTTTTATCACACTTCTTAAGCACCTCAACTGCAGAAGGGCCACTCACAGTCTTTTTATCTAAGAGAGGACTTAAAATCTCAGATTTAACATTATCAGGAAGAATTTGAAAACAAAGCCAAACAAATCACCTCAAAAATGATACAGAAGCAGTAGGAAGAATCAGCACTATCACAAGAACACTTAAAATATGCTTAATCTCCAGAGAAATAGCTGCCATGGGAGCATTTAAAGATTTCTTTACCTCAGTAGAAGGAAGGTTATCCCTTTACTTCTGCATGTTTTCAAAGGATACATAGCAAAAACGTTAACATACAAGCTTTTCAATTTAAAATCTTGAATGTTAAAAGTACTAGCACATTACATTTCTTCCTCAATTTAGCCATTGCTTTCCCATCTTTGTCAGAAGGAAGGGTTGTAGCAGTAACCTGTTTAGCAGCAGCAGATTTAGAAATAGAAATGACTGCTGGGTCTGCTTTACGATTAGAAAATAGGTACTTGTGTGTCTGGAACACCTTGTATAACCTGTCAGACCTTCTAGGGAGTAAGAGGCTGATCCAGAGCTGGATCCAGCACTAGGCAATCTAGGACATTGCCTAGGGCTGCCGGCAGGGGGTGTGGGTTGTTGGCTGGAAGGCTGCCATATCATTAAATTTTTAATTAAGCAATCAAAAATAGCATTATTTATTTTATTTATTGACATTTGTTAACCGGGTTGGTTCAGGGGGGCTTGTGGCCCATTTTCTGTGGAGACCCAAGGAGAAAAGCTCAAAAAAAAAAAAAAAAAAACCACAGTTTACAGAGAATCAAACATTTCAGTCAAAAATATGGTCAAAATCAGTTATACAAGAACGTTAGAGAGACAAAGCAAAAATGCAAACACATGATATATACATATCAATATTTTTAAAGACTAAACGATATATTTACATATTTACAAAAAGAGTTAAGCCCAACAGTATTGACTGTAGAGTTTAATAAGTATCCAAAATATTGGAGTACTTAGCTGTATGTGGAGGGACTAAAAAGGTATATAGTAGGGTTGTGGGGAGCTTAAGTAGGGGCTTGACAAGGACATATTTTGGAGTACAGAAGATGAAGTTCGAGTTTTTCTTTAAAGTGGGATGGGTGAATGGTGGAACAAATGCCTCTTGGGAGTTTGTTCCAGGCTTGGGCGATGTAGTGTTTATATAGGGGTTTGCCAGCTATTTTTTGGGGTTGGTAGACTTCTAGTAGCTGCTGATGAGAGGTATGTGGAGGAGTGTAGATAGAGATGAAGGAAAAGAGAGAGCAGGGCAGGATGAAGGTTTGTAAAGAATGAAGTGTAACATTTGAAGTTGTGACAGCAGTAGAAGATGGGGGAATTCTAACCAGTGGAGAGTATTTAGGGCAAGGCAGTGATGTGTATTATATGGAGAATTTGTGATAAATCTAGCTATCTTGTGGTAAGTTTGTTGGAGATTATTTAAAGTAGTAGTTTGGATGTTGGTGAGTAGTGGGGCAGCATATAGAAGGGAGGGGAGGAGAAGAGCTTGTGCAAGGGAGAGTCTGGCATTTGTAGCTAGAAATGTTTTGTTGCAATACAGTAAACCAAGTTTCTGGTGAGACTTTTTTATACTTTGGAGAATGTGCAAGTTGAATTTGAGTTCATCATCTATGATGACCCCAAGGAGTTTAGTGTGAGCTTCAGGTTGAATAACAGTGTTATTAGAGAAAGTAGTAAAGGCGGATTTGAGGTGAGAGATGAGATCGAGGGAAAATAATAAGAGTTTGGTCTTTTTAGGGTTGAGAATGAGTATATTCCTGAATAACCACTGTTCAGTGGATAGTGAAGAATTAATTATCAAGGTGCTGCTTACTGTGATGGATCCAAAGTCTTCTTAAGACACTAAGGTCTTGCTGGCTGGATTCTGCTAAAATCAAAGTCTAGTTATCATTGCATTCACATTCTGTTGCCCACAGAAACTTGCAGAATATACATTGATACAGCACCAAACTGTCACTTATACACTGATGCAGTAATCAATAAATAACTTTTAATAACAAACCACACATACTACTGTTGCAGCTTTAGTTACACTGTACCACTTTTTACTTCTCGCTCTGCATACATGATAACTTTCCTGTACAAAATACTTCTCCTAACAATTTAATTTGCTATAGTCTCTTTATAGTGATGTTACATCCTTTTTTTTATTTTGGTGTTCTATTTTGGTCTTTGTATGAAAACATCTGTTTGCTGGTGTTTGCAGAAAAAATATGTTTTCATCCTGTAGAGAAATAATGCTGGTATTGTCTTTATCCATTCAAACTTTCTTGCTTAACAGTGTCATATGATAGAAACATGTACAGATTGTTTTCCGGTTGTCCATTCTTTACATCCTTTTTTTTACATTTTTGCTAAGTCTGTAAGATGTCAGCTTTCTTGCTGACAGTGTGAAATGCATACTGATTCTGTAGGAAAACATGTCCATTAAGCATATTCCTTATTTTTCAAGCCACAGTCCTTTAGTATGGATGCTAATCACATATTGCTAAACGCTATTTCTACGTTTAAGCAAGCTTTATTTTATAGCTTATTTATTTTGCGTATTTGTACTTTCAACCTTAATTTGTTAAGCATATTCTTACAGTTCCCTCTTTTTATCTTTTTATAGAAAACACACTAAGAAACAAAACCTTTAGTCTTCTTTTGATACAAGTCAAAATGCAATTTTACATAGTTAATACAATATCAAGTATTACTACCAAAACTGAATGCATCTAAACTTTTTCTTTTGCAAACCATTCTGTGAAAATATTCCATCAATTATGGGCTGTGTCTGCTTTAGTTTTAACTTGATTAATTTATTCTTTTGCAATCACAGAATCCAATTTATGACTTGGATCTTTTTTATTAACTCTTCGCAACTGTTGAATTAACTATTTACTTTTATTAACCATTTATACCAAAAGATTAGAGCTAGACTAATATCTATAAGAGACAAAAACTATGTGCTACTGCAAGCATTTATACACTGCTGAAAATATACAGTTTCAATGGCATTTAACCATAACATTGTGGTCATATTTCTGAACTGCCCATTAACACCTTGGTTGACAGTAAAGTAAACATATTAAACACCTTGGTAAAGTACTGAACTGGGCTTAGAAATAAATATTTGAATGTAATTATTTCAATATATTTAATATTTGAGGATTTAAAAAAACATGATTTATACACTAAAGAATGCTATGTATGTACATATTAGTCCATTAACTGTATGAGTACAATAACTTGCGGTGGTGGTGCTGCGGTAGCATTGTCACCTCACAGTAAGGCACTGTCCGGTTCAATTCTCAGCTAGAGCGTCTTCTGCATGGAGACATGCGTGAATGGACGTACCTTCATTGAAGGTTGGGCGTCAGGGCTCGTAACTTGGCACGTAAAAATCAACTACCAATCATTAGCAGACCAGAGTTCCGCTGTGGCGACCCCTAACCGGGAAAAGCCAAAAGACACAACAGCTGTATGAGTACAATATTTTAATATAATTTTCCTCTAACCAGTACTGGTACTGATAAAATGATGGTCCAAAAAAACAGTAATAAAATTACAACTTGACAAATTACTTTTGAACTTGTTACTTTACAATGTATCCTATACATTATGGATTTACACAGACTGTCTGCTACTCATGCATTTCAATCTAGTAGGTACCGTGGACCCATTTTTTTAAACATGGTTCTCCACACATATTCATTGCTAGACATTAATTTCATTTGTACTGAATTCTTTTGTATTTTTACATACAAAGACTGTAAAGTATACTTAGTCCAATCTACAAATTTAGTAGCATTAACATCAAGCAAAATCTTGGAAAACTTTTATGTCTCTTTAGAAGTATCTAGTGGAATTGCCACCACAGGCAACTACATACCCAATTAGAAACATTCATGCTTTTTGCATACCAACATTCTCTTGCCAAATACATATTAAAAATACAATAATAATTAGCATAATAGTTGTAAAATATCTTATTCTGTCAGGTTTAATCTGTTTACCAGTATTTCTAATGCACTAATACCTGTCCCCCCCCAAAAAAAAGAGTATTGTCAAGAAGGGATGAGATATTATTTCTTCCTGTAGCCTTATTTTAGACCCTTTTGCAATGCTGCTCACACAGCCAGTGTAAAACTGAGAAAGTACCCCTCCCCTGTAATATTGCTGCATTGTTTATTTGTGTTATGCTGTGAGAATAATGTATGTCAGCCCAACATTTTGGTTACACATTTGCTTGATTAGGTTACTAACAAACTATGGACCTTCATCTGATTTGATAATGTTTTAATGTTTGAGAAAAACTCAAGCCTCTTTTCTGGCAATCAGTCTTGTTTTTTACTTTATCTGCCCAATATTTCCTGTAACTATTCATGCAGTCTGGGAAGGTTTGAGCTCACATTTTAGACTCTGTAAACCATAATTAACCCTTTTAGAATGTTTCCTTTATTCATCTGCTAATACACTTGCAATTTGATATTAGAATGCAGTTCTAAAACACTTAGAAATATAATAAGTATTTGTGATTTGCGTAACTATGCATTTATACTACATAAATAGACATTATTTTACAATTAGCTTACATATTTTTGTAACTTGGATTTCAGTATTTTTTATTTATTTAACTGCCCTGCCATTCATTTTACAAAGACTGCTTGACTAATACCATCTGTGATTTTATTTTTAAAATTCAGAACTTTAACTGTTTAGTGTGGTGTTACTATACAATTATAAAAAATTGTAACAAAATAGATATTGGTTTAACGTAAATCATGTAAATATAAACATGTTTTAATTTGCTGTTGTCTGCCTTTTCTCTTGTGCATTTTAACAGATGTACTTTATATGAAAAGAAAATACATGCATGTCAGTCTTGTGACTTCAGATTTTTACTCATGCACTAGAACTGTTTTATTTACCTTTTGACTGTGTTATGAGAATGGCAGTCATACGCTCTACTTTACTGTAGTACTGATAAATGTCTTGCTTTAATTGAATGAAAGCAAAACATTTGGGAATGATTTGTCCATACATCAGATCCTGCCATGTATGCTTAACCATTTTCAAAACACAAACATATTATAACATATATCTCTTTTGTACACCTTTGCAATGTTTTCTTAAGCTCAGCTGTTGTATGCAGGAAGTCAGTCTCTGTCAGTTCAGCTAATTTATTTTCTTTATCTTGTAACTACTGTTCAAGAGTCTCCTGTAATGTTGCATGGTCTTCTTGATATCTGTCAGTAACCTGTTCTGCTGAATCTAAAACTCCTATGCACTTTTGAAAAAAAAATGTTTGTATAACTTGTAAAACCACAACAGGCACCCAAAGAGGCAGAAGGTAATAATAAAACACGAGCCTGTAAGTGTAAGCAGCAGCAGGTTTAATCACATAAATGCCACACAATACAAAGCGTTTTCGTCCACCAGACTTCTTCAGATATAAAATGAATGAATGAAGGCCGTGCCTGCTTATCTACCCCTCCCAATTTAATTAATAGTTAAAACAATTGTTTAATTGACACCAATTAAATCCTGTAACTAAAATATTCATGACAACCTACCAACTTGCCACAAATACAGATGAAAGTAGATAAAAACATGCACATTTTTTAAAAGAACTTTAAAATAAATATATAAATACTAAAGCTATCACAATGTGTTGGACAGATAAATAAATTTGAATCAAAAACCAACAAAAGGAACTTGCAAAACAATGTTGTTGTTGTGTCTTGAATGAATACATCTCCATTGCCCCTATTTTAAAAATGAGAGCTGCAAAACTATAAAATAAGTACATATGAAAAGCCGAAAGCTCCTAGAAGGAGCGAGGGAGTTCAGGGTATTCAGAAAGATGCTATTGAACCTAGTAACTGTGTCATTGAGAGTGATTTGTTAAAAAATGGACCAGTCAATGGTGGATGGAGTACAGTTGAATTGGACTACATTAAAATTAGAGAGTTTTTGGCAATCTCTATAAAGGTGGGATTTGGGGGGGGGTGGATGATGTATTTAAGGACTGAGGTGGGGAGGTGGTCGCTAAGTTGGTCTGGTAGGGTAGTGGGGCTGTGGTGGTAAGGGGAGTTGGTGAGTATCCAGTCAATAATGGAGCCGGAAGATGAGTTTTTGTGGAGGCGGGTGGGAAAAGATATCAGTTGATGGAAACCATGAAGGTTGATGCGGAGTTGTGGAGAGAAGTTTAGACCAATCTAGGTTAACATCGCCTAAGATGAGGGTTTCATAGGGAATATTGTGGTAAAACCAGGATAAGATATTCTCTGAAGTGGATGAATTGTTTCCAGGAGGGATATAGATGGCGGCAACAGCTAATTTATTTTGAGGGTTAAGGTGGCATTTAAGGATGATGAGTTCAGCTGGGTGAAAGTCAGGGATGGGTGTGGGGAAAGGTGAAAGATTGAGGCTACTGGAGTGGAGGATGGCTACACCACCCCCTTTTTTGGGAATCTATCAGAGCGATAGATATTATAGCTTGGTGGGAGAATTTTCATTGTTCGTGATATGTGGATTAAGTCAGGTTTCAGATAAGGAAAGGTTGTTAGGGTTAGTATGCAGTATCCAGGCATGGAAATTGGTGATTTTGTTGGTTAGGATTTGAATATTTAGAGGTGCTTGGATATGGATGAGTTTTGTGTAAGAGGCTGGGTATGGTGAGAGTGTTTGAGGAAGGAAGGGAATTAGAAGATAAGGGGGTGTTTGACTGAGGGGAGAGGGGGAGGGGCCAGGGTTGGGGTGGAAATCCCCAGATATGAGTAAGTTATTAGTGGGAAGAGGGAGTACAATAGTACATAGATGTAGTTTGTGTAACTTCGGTTTAGATTTGTAGGTAGGAGGGTGGAGTTGCAATATACACAGTTTGTGAAGAGAAGAGGTGGACAGGTTGAAAAGGGCTGGGGAGATATGAAAGTAGGAAGGCGTAGAATGAGTGTCAATGGTATAGGAGGTAGGAGAGCATAAAAGAGAATAAGGAAGGTGTGGGTGATAAGAGGTTAGAGCAGAGAGAAGGCATAGGAGTGAGGTGGTAATAACGTGTTTCATTATTTTCTTAAGGATACACTCTGCATTCATCCATGTTTTTATGGACACACTCTGTATCCATCCATGCATGCATTTTAGTATAACGCATGCACATGGATTTAAACATTGGAACTTCCTGCTGCTTTTTCACAGGATTTGGAACTGCTACCTGGTGGGGCTGGTGTGTGCATGGCAGGTTAGTTAAATAACTTGCTCACGTTCAAACCCTGTACCTTGGTTACAGGAGACAATGACCTGAATTCTCTACAAAAACTATGAGACTGCTCACCTAGTCAGCATTTCCAAAGAATGTGGGTATCAGTGCATTTTCAAAGAATGTGAGTTTCAGTGCAGTTTCAAGGAAGTGTGAGCTTCATAGGAAGCAAAGGTTACTGTTGCTCAAGACTAGTCTGTTGTTAATGTGCAAATGTTTTGTTTAGCAAATGGCTGTTAACATTTGTACTATAAAATTTGAAAGCAGTGTTAGTATCACAACATACAGCATACTTGCCTTGGTGCAGAAGGCTGTGGATTCTACTTACACAGCATGTAGATGGATTGCTAGTACTTCACTGCACTTTAAGGGGGGATGAGAGTGCTGCACTCCTGAATGTGTCCTCCTTTGGATGAGATGCCTAATAACAATGAACCTATTATCGGTTTACCAACCATTCCCTATTGCAATATAACAAGCTTACCAATGTTTTTTTAATGTAACATTGGGAATTTACTCTTCAAGGGCAGCAGGCACTGAATTCGTAGATGAAACATTGAAATGTAAAGTTGCTTGCCAGTAGCAACCTATTCATTAGTTGCAGATCTCTTTAATGTGGAATTATTCAGATGACTTTTACTTTGGCAAACATTTGAGCGTATTGACTGATACTGGTGGATTTTAATAATGTGGAATTATTCAGATGACTTTTACTTTGGCAAACATTGAGCGCATTGACTGATACTGGTAGATTTTAATAACAGAAAGTTGAGTGTTGGTGTTTTATGGTTGAATGTTCTGAAATGGGTAGTTTATGTCATTACTGGCTCATATGTCTTGTTTGATTCCTTACTGGAAACAAAATGTTCAAAACTAAAGATTTAAGCACACTAACACATGGTGCTGTCTTAATACAATCAGGAAGGTGAATTAAAGAATACATGCATGTATGCTAGGTCGTAAAACTGTGTGCAAAGTTCCTATTGTTGCTAACAGCCCAAAGACAAACGTAATTCCCCACTGGCTGGATGGATTTTCCTTGAATGTGAGTTTCAATGCAGTTTTAATGAATGTGAGTTTTAAGGGTGGAGATGTTTACTGTTCATCCTAAGTCCGTTTTCATTGTGAGACTGTATTGTTTTGTGTAGGAAATGGCTATCAATAATCATTGTAGAACTGAAGAAGAAAATAGTATGCACACTGAGGGATTTGAACAGTGTTTATGGTAAATGGGACACTGGAATGGCTGGGGGGGCCTGATCCAGTACCCTGCCTAGGGCCCCATCTGACCATGATCCGGCTCTTGGTTGACCAACAGGAAGGTTGGATACAGTGAGAAAAATATTCAGAAAAGCAGGCAAAACATGAGAAATAAGTGCAGATTTCAGCATCAGTATAGCCGTAATAAATCATAAAACGTTTTCTGCGCCATAGGAATTTCATGTTGGTCCCACTGAAACACTTCTTTTATATTAGATCAAATGTCAGTGAAAGAAATTTCTTTAATGGGAAATGTGAATGTATACATTCCTCAGAATCAGTATGCTCAAACTAAGACGAAACTCATGAATGACACCCCCCCCACAATGACTACTGTTCTGTTTCAAAAGTCTTGTCAGAATGAAAAGGAATGCTTTTTCCTTTTCTTGCTTGAAGATTCTGAAAAAAGTCTAAAATAATGTTGAGGGGGGCAAAAATAGAATTTAAGTACTGCTGTTATAAACTTAGAAAGTTGTTAGAATAATAGGATTTTTGTTAGCATGTATTTTTATGAAGGCTATGAAGTCTGAAACTCAGATGCGTGTCATTATTTAGTGACTTCAATCCTCTGCGATTTACCAAAAAAACACAGATTTAACAAGAACAAACCAAAAATTCGAAGCAAAAATCTGGACATTTTGAAAAAGTCTGAAACATTGAGAGGTATGTTATGAAGGAAAGGAAAAGGCAGTAATGAGTTATTTGGTAAATCCCTGTAAATCTGCCTTGTCTATGGAAATACAAACAGGAGACTGGAAGGTTTTCTTATTAAGTACACAACCCTTAGCGACACTGAACCCAGCTTCCACATCCCCATCCTAACCAAGTGAAGACCCTTCTCCTGCCACTACCCTGACACTCACATTAGCAACACTGAACCCAGCTTCCACATCCCCATCCTAACCAAGTGAAGACCCTTCTCCTGCCACTACCCTGACACTCACATTAGCAGCTCTTCCATGCTCACTGAGGGTGTCCATACAGCTGCAGAGGACTTGACTGCCCCCCTCCCCAGTCTTTGGTGGCTTGGAAGGTTACACTAAGAGGACAGAGATAACAAAATGAGTGATCTCAGTACAACAAGTGCCCACAGCAAAGTCACCCACTTGCATCTTATGCAAATTAGGAGCCAGTCTCAAAGACTGGTTCACAAGTTTTTTTTCGATTCTTTTTGTGTGCTGGGGAAGATAAAACACTGAAGATTGAAGGCGGCTCCTTTGGTAAGCTGGGAAAAAGATCTGAAGCTTGGTGGTGGAACCTAAATGAGTAAAGACTGGTTCACAAGTTTTTTTTTCTTTTCTTTTTGTGTGCTGGGGAAGATAAAACACCAAAGATTGAAGGCTGCTCCTTTGGTAAGCTGAGAAAAAGACCCGAAGCTTGGGTAGTGTAACCTAGATGAGTCTGTAACATGAATGGGAGAAAGTAAGTGGTTCTGCAGTAAGTAAGTCCCACACAAGCACAGGCTTCTGTCCCAAACACACAAAACTGTAAAATCTGAATAAGCTTTTAGTCCAAATATAAATCTTTCGTCACAAAGTTTACACAAGCACCAATGCAACAACCCTGTTAAAAGTACAAATCACTTAGATTAGCAAATGTTATAATTTCTGACAGAAGAGAAACAAGTTTTCCTCATAAAATATAATTAAAATAGGAAGGCATCTTCAGTGGGGACTGGTAGCCAACTGACAAAAAATCACAATGTTTGCTGAAGAATTACCTACTTCAGCAGTAAAAAAAAAATTTGCATTCCAACTGCCTTTTATGTGGAACTCTGTATGAGCTCCTGGCAGCAGGAGTGCAAAGAGAGCGCCCAAAGATCTGGGAAGCTGACCGGGGAACAGGGAAGAAATCAAGTAGCTTAGACTACTGCAACAGTGATCTTTATGTTGAACATCATGGGTGATGGGACAGACTATTTATAAAGACTGCAGTGGCAGTGGGACAACAGAAAGCACACTCGGCTTTGATGCCGGAAGGTGGAAAGGCTGTGGGTTCTGTTTCTACGCCAGTGACTGGATTGTTAATTAGGTGGGGTGCTGTACTTCTGAGAATGCTGCTTTTTGGATGAGATGTTAATCTAATGTCCCATTTGCTTGAGTGGTTGGTAGTTCAGGTGAGTGTAAAAGATCCTGCAGCACATATGAAAAGGAGAAGGGGATGTTCCCTGATACCATGGCCAAATTTCCCCAAGTAGCAGAAGTATCACATTCGTTCTCCTCTGAATAGATGGCACTGGACTAACCTGGTCAACAAGTGGTTTCAACATGAGGCTTTATTACAGTATTACTCTACTGGCAGATAGCAGGATTCACAATGGTAGGTTTGTCTGTCCATAAAGATTCCTTTATTTTTACATATGTGTAATATCTATAAACACACACAATACCCAGCAGTTTTACCCACCCCTGAAGACTTATATATATGGGTCCACTTTTTAATTTCGAAAGCCCAAAATCACGAGTTTTGAAATACCGAACTCAAAACATCGAGATTTTGGAATCTCAAATTTAAAAAGTGTGGGGGGGGGGCAAAAAAAACCTAAAACAATGTTACTGCATGGTATGGGAATCTCTCCCTCCTTTTTCAGGGATTTCTCAACCTCCTCTAGGGCAGCTTCCTCATTTCCTGAAAGTTATAGGGTCTCTGGTGAACCAAGAAACCATTCAACCTGTCCTCCCTTCCCAAGTGGGAATGGGTTTTTATTCCAGGATGTTCCTTGTTCCTCGAAAGGAGAACACTTGGATACCTGTTTTGGATCTCTCTTGGCTCAACACCTTTTTTCTTTTCAAATGTTTACTATTCATACTCTTGTTTCCTCTTTTATTACTACAGGCTTTTCTGCTGTCTTTGGATCTAAAAGATGCTTACCTTCATACCCCTATTTACCTTCTCTTCAGGAAGTTTTTACATTGCTCTGTGTCTTCCTCTTATTTTCAGTTCTCATGCTTTGCCCTTTGGCCTTTCTACTGCCCCAAGGGTATTCACAAAATGCCTAGCTCATGTCATTACCTTCTGCAGGCTCCAAGGCATTTCGATTTTTCCTTATGTAGATGACCTGTTGTTTCAGGCGCCTTCTCCCAGTAATTTGTTACAGGATCTATAGTTCACCATCTCTCTCCATCAAAGTCTGGGGTTTACTATCAAATTCCAAAAGTCCATCGTGACTCCGTCTCAGGATCATGTGTATCTGGGATGCAGGATTCAGGCAGTGCTAATGTTGGACTCTCTTCCACCTACAAAGGTATTATCAATGACAACCTTCTTTCAGTCTCTTCTTCCTCTGACTGCCATGCCAGCCAGAGAGTTTCTGTGGGCCCCTGGATTCATGGTCTCTTCTATTCCAATGCTTCCTCTTGCCAGATTGCACATGAGAAAGCTTCAATGGTACCTCAAGTCAGTTTGGCTGCATCACTGTCACCCTGTGGACTTCAGTGTACCTCACCTTCTCTGTCTCAAGAAGGAATTTGAGTGGTGGATTCAACAGTTTGCTCTTGACCCAGGCTGATCCTTTCAGCCTCCAGTCCCTTCTCAAGAGTTATCCACCAATGCCCCAGACATGGGGGGGTGGTCTTCTGTTGGTCACCTGATAGTTCAGGGCCTCTGGCCTCCTCAGCAGACGCCAGACCATATGAACATCAAAGAGATGAGGGCTTGGATTCTGCCCCCTCAGGCTTTTCACCCTATGTTATCTCCAGGCCCCTTGAAGGTGTACACAGACAGCACTACAGTGATATGGTATATCAAAAAGTGAGGTGGGTGGGGGAATGAAATCTTATCTCCTCTGTAGGATGGATCTTCGGACTTTGGAAGTAGCTCTCAATTGTCAGTTAACTCCTCAGGCACTATACATTCCTGCATAGCACAATCTAGTGGAAGACTCTCTGAGCAGGTCCAAAACACAGGCACACAAACTTATGCTTCACAGAGATGTCTTTCTGGTCACTGTCTAATGGTGGGGGAATTCCTCTGGTAGATCTTTTTGCCTCCTGTCTGAAGAGGCAGACTCCTCCATCCTGTTCCAGAGTGTCATGCCATTTGGCATGGAAGACGGAAACCCTTTTTTTTCTTTGGAAAGGGATGTTTCTTTATGCTTTCCCTCCTCTTTCTCTACTTCCAAGAGACATACAGAAGATTCATCCGGACTCCCCAAAAATCTTGCAAGTGACTCCCTTTTGGCTGAGACAGCACTGGTCCCCCCTCTTAATGCATCGGACTGGGGCAACATCACATGTTACCTCACCAGTTGGATTTCCTCACACAGGACAGGGGTCTCTCATCCATCCTCACTTGTCCACTCTTCAACTGACATTGTGGGTGATAGGGTTATGCTCCCTTTCAGGCACCTCTTTTTTGAGGACATGCTCATGGTTTTACAGGAGGCAAGTAAATCCTAAACCAGAAAATCTTATATGTCAAAATGGAAAAGATTTTAGGTCTGGTGCCATGGTCGTAACCAGGACCCTTTTTCAGTGGGGGTCCCTCTGGTCCTATCTTATTTGTGTGAGTTGCTCCAGTCTGGCCTGGCCTATTCTTCTGTGAAGGCCCATTTGTCAGCCATTTCTGCTTGTCTGCACTTGAATCCTCCTTTGACTTCTCCTTTTGAAGCCAAACAATTTTTTAAAGTCATCCTGCACGTTAAGCTCCAAGAAAACCTATTATTCCTCTTTCAGAACTTAATTTTGTCTTGAAAAAATTGACTCAGGACTCTTTTGAGCCTGCAGATTCTGCTTCTTTACAACATTATATCTGGATGACTCTTTTGTTGCTGGTTCTTTGTTCTGCTCAGAGGGATTCTGAGCTCCAAGCCCTTAAGGCCCCATTCTTACTTTTTTGGTTTTTCATAGGAACAGGGCATTCTTTTGTGCCCAAGGTAGTGAATGAGTTGTCCTTGAATCTTTTTTTACTTCTCCTCAGTCTGCTAGTGAGAGGCTCCTATATACCATGGATTTGCACAGACAGCTCAGGTACTATTTAGATAAAACTAAGACTATTCGTAAGTCTGATCAGCTTTTTGTTTTTTCATCTCAGGTCACTGGGTTTGCCTGTTTCAAAGGAAGCCATCTCCTCCTGGATATCTAAGGCCATTTCCTTTTGTTATTCTTTTCATGGCAAATCTACTTCTGTCAGAGCTCATTCTTAGCGCTTTCTTCAAGGGGTTGGACACCAGTTCCATATATGAAGCTGCTAGTTCTTCAGTCCATACATTTCCTAAGCATTATAAGTTGGATATGGTTTCTAGGGCCAGAACAGGTTTTGGTGAAACCTTTTTATGTGGGTTTGTTGAGGGCTATTCTCAGCCTCTCACATCTTATTCTGTTTCTTGAGCTTTTTTGCTCTCCCTTCCTTGTGAAATACTGCAACAGTGATATAGAAGGACATAGTACAGTTATGTAAATCTTACTATAATGGTAGATGTACTTTTTTTCACTGTTGCAGTATTTGCTCCCTCCCTCTCTCCAATCCCCTGTTGTTTCCTCTGCATTTTTTCCCTTCTGGATGTGCATGGACTCCTTTTTCCTATGTAGACACTTCTGTTCTGGGACAATTCAGTTCTGGGAGGTTGCTTTCGTACGTCCCTTTTATGCCTTATGTTCCATGTGGGGAGCATAAATGTAATGTATGGCACATACAAGATCTTTAGACTCTTTCTTGCTGGCCACGCATTGGGTTGCCCTTGGTGGGAGATCCCTTTTATGTGGAATACTGCAACAGTGAAGAGAAGAACATCTACTGTTATGGTAAGAGTTTACACAACTGTACTTTTGTCCTGAATGTATGGGATGGAATCCCCAGCTATGTAAATCTTGGGTGACCCTCATGGAAAGATATTCTGGAAAACTGCTGAACCAAAGGCAGCTCAGTTCCTGGAAATTAAGTCTAATTTGTAATGAGTAATAATGGTATGAGCATTATACAATGCTGCTGCTACACAATTATCATCAATGGAAATTCTAGACCAGAAGGCAGATAAGGTGGCCATGAATCTAGTTGAATGGTCCTTGGGTGGTTTTGGTAGAAAGAGCCCTTGCTGAGAATAAATCGAGGAAATGCGATTAGTTATCTATTTAGCCAATGTAATTTTAGAAACTGGAGAACCCAGCCAACTTGGTGAAAAGAAGACAAACAGCTGGTTAACATCCAAAACTGTAGCATGTATTCTCCTTTGTCTGAAAATTTTGGAAAGAAGACTGGTAAGTGAATGGTTTTATTTATATTTGATTCAGAAGCCACTTTTGGTTGGAAAGAAGGATTAGTTCATAAGGTAACCCTATCTTTATGAAGAATAATATATGGGGATTTTATTAAAAACCCTGGAGTTTGGAAATCCTTTTAGTAGAAGTAATAGCAATTACAGAGGCTGTTTTCCAAGACAGTAATTTTAAGTCAGACTTTGCTGAAGGTTCAAAGGGTTATTGAGTTAAGCCTTCCAGTGATACTGTCAAGTCCCAGGGAGGTGAGAGATAGATCTTTCACTGGGGGTCTGAGCAGGAAGGTACCCTTCGGAAAAGCCATACATAATTTGGAAGCAGTCAGGCAAGAAGCATTATTTCCTCAGTGAAAGCTTGATATGGTTGCCAGATGTAGAAAAAAATAGCAACTTCTTTAAAAAGAGAAACTAAAATCTCTAATGCAGAAGAAACAGGGCAGTAACGGGATCAATGTAATTTTTCAAGGCCCATATTGAAAATCTTGCTTTGGGCAAACATAGACTACTACACTTCTCAGTGACTCCCCTTAGGGGGGATCAGGGTAAATTACCTGCTGCATTTGTTTTTGTGGGGAAAGGCAAAGAGGTCACAGCAAGGTTGATCCCCAACAATGGAAAATTTCCTCTGCAACTGATTGATTGAGAAACCACTCGTGAGGCATTAGAATGGACTTGCTGAGTTTGTCCACTAGTACACTGGATTTCCCTGGGATGTGCATTGCTACAAAAAGCGGTTGGGGGAGATCACCCATTGACACACTCTCATAGCTTTTTGACAGAAGGGGTAAGATTGAGTTCTGCCTTGTTTGTTGACATACCAGACTACAGACACGTTATTTGTTTGAATCTGAATGGTCCCTAGAGCAAGAACATCTTGAAAAGCCTGCAATGCTAGAAGTATTGCTCTCATCTCTAGGACACTGATGTGTGAATTGGACTGTCCTTCCCAAAAAATGCCCCCCTCCCACCCCATTTTTGAGGCATCTGTGGTTACTGTGGTTATGAGGGTAGACAGAACAAAGAGGCGACTTATGAGAATCTCGTTCAAATGAATCCACCATTGAAGATGGTCTCTGCATACATGAGTGAGTCTAATTTGATAAGAAAGAGGCTGTCAAAGAATAGAACACTGAACAGCTACAGTCCATTGTACAAAATGAATACAGTAACATGCTAAGAGGACTAATACTATAGATGCTGCCATGGATCCCAGAGACTACAGAATTACCCTGGAGGGAGTAGCAGGATGATAAATGATTTGTTGAACCTGGGACATGATTATGGTCACACGATGCGGGGAGGAGGGGTAGAGAAGCAGTCTGACTTATAGTATTCAGATGAGCACCAATCAACTCTAGACTCTGAACTGGTAGTAGCTTTGATTTGGGCATTTTGACTGCCTGTTGTAGGAGATGCTTGGTGAGAGTACTGAGGAGCCAATTGTCTAAATATGGAAGGACCCAGAATCCTTGCAGTCTCGAATGAGCTGGTACCACTGCCATATGTTTGGTAAACACTCTGGGGGCTGGAGTGAGTCCAAAAGGCAGGGCTCTGAATTGATAGTGACTGCTTCCTTCCCTGCTAAAAGCATAAGTGTCTTCTGGATCTTCTGTAAAAGAAGTAGGATGGGCCGAATCACGAACATTCAGAACTCTGACTTTTTCACATATTGGTACAAGTTGCTTAGATCCAAAATCTGTCTGAGGTCCTTGTCTTTTTTGGCACTAAAAAGAACCTTGAGTAAGTTCGTTCTGAATCCTCTCTGGTCTGATGGGGCCTCCTGGATAACTCTTTTGTCTAACAGCTTATGAATTTCTTGAGCTGCAGCTTATTTCTGAATGGGTGGAATGTCGTGAAGCTTGTTTCTCTTGGGTGGGGGCAGTGCTTGGAAAAATGGTATACAGTAACCTCTGGATATTATGTTTAGCACCCAAGAATCTTCCGTTATAGTAGCCCAGCTCTGGGTGCAAGAATAGATGTCCCCTGATGGCCTCCAGAGGTAGCACTTCAGGACCGCTGAAACAGACTATCTGGAAAAGAATCTTGGAAGACCTGATTTTGTGGACCTCCCCTGCCACTAAGCCGACATCTTCCATTTGAGCTCCCTCCTCTGTCTCAGAGGGAGTTATCTCCACATGAATCCTGGAAAGATCCCTGGAATATGTGGAACCACATTTTCTTGCCTCCTATTTTATCCCTTGAAAAAGATTGTCAAGGGGTAGAAAAGGGAATCTACATGGCAGACAGCGTCTTTCCTTCCTGTCCACTGCAGGAATGTGTTCTTTCAAAATGGGACCAAACAAGGAAGTACCATCAAAGGAAGCATTGATGAAGGAAGACTTGAAGGGCTCCGCTAAGTTGCATAGCTGCATCCCGGCATGTATTCTTATGGCAATACCTGAACCGGAGGCCTATGAGGTACCTTCTGCAGCATGCAAAATTAGCCTCATGGATGCATTTGATATAGATGAAAGAGTGGGCAACTGCAAGGATGATGTCTTATAATCCTCTGGAGACATGGACTCTGAGACAAACTTTGAGACTTCTTTAATCAAATTCCTCTGTAGTCTAGCGAAATGCACCATAAGGTTCAGTGACCACAAGGCAAAGGTCACTGATGCAAATACACACTTTCCAAACCTGTCTAATGCCCCACACTTTCAGTTACAGAGTGCACAGAAGAGATCGGTTCAGTGAGCTCCTTCTTGGTGGCTGCCGCCACAACCATTGCATTGATATGGGCATCTTTGGTTCCATGTGGTCTGTGTTTTGGAGGGACAAAAATTCTCTCCAGTCAATGAGGGGGATAGGTTCAACAGAGTCCAGGTCCTTCCACACCCAGTGAGAGACTAGGTCAATAAGCTTATTGGCCGGGGAAGTCACTCAAGACATAGATGTGCCAGAACCAAAAGCTTCCAAGAATACTGACTTATCAGGGGATGGGTTATCTGAGGCCCAACCATCTTTTTGCTTAAGGGTTTCCAAAATATCTCCAAAGGAGTCTTCATCGGGTGGTGGTCTGGGGGACCCTTCCCTTTCATCAGTTAGTATCTTCCGTGAGGGATTCAACAGTGGAATCCATGTGCCTGCTTTTGCATGTTCTCTTTCTGTGAACCTCTTCAGTGAGATGCTCTGGACAGGTGCCCAAAGAGTGGGGCAGCTTCTCTACTGGAACTATCTGGATGGTATTTGGTACTGGCTGTCCCTGTGGAGTAGGTCTGATGGGATTAAACCTTGGAACTAAAGGGGGATAGGGTCTATGTTCCAAGAAGTATGAAACACTGAGCCTCCTGAATGAGAGAAAAACCTCTGCACAACCTCGAAGGCCAATAGACTTGGGGAAGCCACGGCTGGACACACCAGAGCAGAGATCTGAGGCAGGCTAGCCATGACTCTACTGGATCTGTGAGCTGAGGAGGGAGCCAAACCCGAGCAATTTAACTCCAGAGCTCCGAGGAGCAAGGAAGGCTCCAATAACATTGTAGTCGATCCCAGCCACACAGATCTGACAATAACACTTCTGCTCTGAGATTCATCCTAGTCTGAGGAAACAGGAGCAGAGCTGGTCAGAGATACAGCCGGAGTTGAAGACATGACTCTCTTTGGCTCTGACACCAGTACTCTTGGACATCTCAGATTCCAGAGCTCCAAAACTGAGGGAAGAATCAGCGAAAGGGATACAATAGTGTGTGAGGAGGATGGAAGGCTCATGGGTCTGATGGGATACTGAGCTGAAATAAACCCCATCTGGATCTGAGCTCTGAGGAAGTTCCTCATCATCCCATTTACTTCTGCTTCAGACAGACTCCTGGAAGACCTGATGGATGAGGTGGTTGACTGAGGTCTGGAGTGCTTTCTTGGTGTTTGCATAAGAAGGGAATGGAGCTGAGGAGATACAGGATCTATAATAATCTTGGGCAAATGAGTTCTCAGCACCTGAGAAACACCGGATATCAGATCCAAAGATTTTGGATCCATGGGCTCCACAGGAGAAGCACTAGATATAACTATCACATCTGAAGTATTAGGATCCGACAATATTTTTTTTGTCTCTGACAAAGTTGGGTTCGAAGACCTTTCTACCTTTTGTGGTAGCTCTGAGGAGAGGAAGTGTTAAGAGACTTTGGCTGTGATCTTTTCCTGTGTTAAAAAGGAGCCTTTGAAAATTTACTAGGGGTTTGAGCCCCTGAGGAAGAGGAAGATGAAGGTGGTAGCACCCCCTTAAGGATCAGCTTATTATATCTATCAGCAATAGCTCTGGAGTTAAATCCTGCAGAAATGGCACAGTTCGTAACCAAGTACGCTGTTCCTAAACAATAAATGCACTCCATATGGGCATCAGAGTTAGGGATTTTGTGCCCACAGGAAGTGCGTTTTTTTGAAACTTGCAGGTTTTTCAGTCGTGAAACTATAAGACAATAAGTGATAAAGAAAAAGGAATTTGTTTAGACTATATAACGGATAGAAAGAAATACCAACAATGATAATAAGGAATGTCCCATTAAAAAGGGTATGAAATACAGGAATGATATAGAAGGAGTATCAACAATGGTACTTGCAAAATTTACTTGGTTAAAAGTAAAAAAAAACTGATAAAGAAAAAAAAAACTAGAGGGAGGTAAAGTTTAAATATATATGAAAATATAAAGAGGTGGAGATATAAACTAGTACACATACAGCTACCTAAATGCTTAACAAATGCTGTGAGAGAGGATCCATGTCCATGTGAGTTGTCAGCAAATGATATCTGAGGTATTAGGGATAGACTAGGGCATTATGGGTAGAAGGAGGAGCTCGAGAGTTGGATCTGAAGTCTGTAGATTGTGTTCTACTTGGATCTGTAACCTATACATTGAGGAAGAATGAAAAAGACATCAAATACACTATTCTGTGAGATGGAATGAGAGAAGGTTTTTCTATATTCATCTGAAATCCCAAACTGAGATGTGTGCCAGGGACTGCCCCTCCTAAGGAACAGGGTTCCAATTATTATTATTCTTTTGGAAAAATCTGTTTAGGCTTGAAAAGGCCCCCTGGGTCATTAGTCCAGTAACAATCTATGAAGCTATGTATCTCTAAAAGGGCTTTTTATCCAAACCAGCGATATTGACAACTTACAAAAGAGTCTGCAAAAATCAGGCATTTGTCTAAATATTGAAAAATGTGAATGACCTGTACTGGCCTATTACAGGAGCCAGGCACTTTGTAAACATTCTTGGAGCTGTTGACAACCAAATGGATAAAGCAGAAAACTGAATATAAAAGCTAGATAAAGAAAAGTGTAAAAAGCTTTGAAAATGTTTGAGAACTGGAAGGTGATAAGGTTTAGAAAGAAAGGTGTAGAACAGGTCTCAAGGTTCCTTCTTTCTTATGTTATGCAAGATCCCTGAATAAAATCTTTTACCTCTTAGTCTTGAAGAACTGGTTCTGTGATCCCATGATACAGCATTTGTTTAGAATAAGAGAGAAAACAGGGGAGTCTGATTGGGTAGATGAAAAGGAATCCTTTGAAAGAAAGGAAGGAAATCCCACTGCCAGTTGTAGCCTTTTGAATGATTCTCAGAACCCAAATGTCAAAATTATCTGGTGCCACAGAACAAAGTAATGACGTAGACTTCAGAAAGCTTTACAGAATTGCCAGGGTGGAGAGAGGAAAGCACATGAAAGAGCATATAGTCAATCTACTTTCTTAGATAGTCCTTGGTTTTAGGAGGGCCCTCCTTTCTTCTTTGAACCTCCCTGCCATTGCTTTTTGAAATTTTGCTAGCCTGTGCCTTGCTGGAAATGCGTATTCTGTTTCCTAAAAAAGGAACCTGTATACTTTGGCAAGGAGGGTTGAAAAATCGGGCTAACCCCCCTGAATTAAATTTTCCCCTGTCTGCCAACCTTTTAAGGACCTCAGCAGAGGAAGGACCAAAATAGCACCTCTTACCTGGGGGAGCATTCAGGATCTCAGCTTTGACATCCTCCAGTAAATTCTGAGAAAATAGCTAGGCAAATCTTCTTATCACTGACCCAGTGTCAGCTGCTCTGGTAGTAGCATTAGCAGTGTCACAGGCACATTTTAGAGAATACTTGATTACTTAAGACACAGCAGATACTAATGAATTCAGAGATGTCTTAGTCTCTGAAGAAGGGAAGTCAACAATTAACTTCATATTGTCAAAAGAAGCTTGCATAAATGCAGTCATATTAGCCTGACATTTACTATTGTGAAGGCTAATGTGGAAGAAGTATAAACTTTCTTGTCAGGGAAGTTCAAAGGTCAAAGCTTTTCCCAGCTTGTCAAAAGGAATAAGACTAGGTGCTGTAAGGAATTTGGCAGAAGCTGATTTTGACAGAGAAATTACTGTAGGATCTGACTTGCTGTTAGAAAAAAGGAATTGTGGGACTGGGTAAATAATAAATAACTTTCTGGGATCAGGTGGCTGACTGCCAGATAAATGCTGATTGCCAAAATATCATCCTCCAAGACTGGCAGCACAGGAGGAACAGCTGCAGAATGAGGAAAATCCACCAGTAAAAAATCACAGTATCTTTGCTAGAATTCCACTAATTCTTTTGACACCCTGAAATAGTTCCTTCATTTTGGCACCAGTATTAGAAAAATACAACTCTTTAGGAGGAGAATCTGAAAAAAAATAACTTTCCTCAGAGTCAGATTCACCATACTGCAAAGTGGGAATTTGAGAAACACAGTCTACGTCTATATTCTGTCTCCTCAGACTACAGATCAGAATCTGAGACAGAGACATGAAAATATTTTCCTTTTCAATGAGGGGAAGACTCAGCATGTAAACACTGAAGGGCTTTAAATTTTATTTATTTTTATTTATTTATTTATTTATCATTTGTTGACCGGGAAAGTCCGACTAGGTTCCACAGAGCCTGTTTTCAGCAGAGGCCCGGGGAGAAATGCTCCAGATGCATGTCTTTGGAATGTGGGAGGAAACCAGAGTTCCCGGAGGAAACCCACGCGAACACAGGGAGAACATGCAAACTCCACACAGAAGGCACCCCAGCCGAGAATCGAACCGGAGAACCTCTTGCTGTGAGGTAACAATGTTAACCACTGCACCACTGTGCCGCCCAACTAAACCTTTAGCAAAGATTAGCCAATCCTCTTTTTCTGCTTTAGGAAAAGATAAATGCCTAACCTTCTCCTTCTTCTCCTTTAGGCTGTTCCTGTTAGGGGTTGCCACAGCAGGTCATTGGTCCGCAGAAAGAGTGTCAGTAGAGTTTTAGAGTGTTGAGTTGCCAGTCCAGTGCCCAGCCTTCCTCAGAAGGCATACGCACACCTAGGGCCAATTTAGAGTGTCCAATCCATCTGCAGCAGGTCTTGAGAATGTGGGAGAAAACCAGAACACCCGGAAGAAAGCATTGAAAACACAGGGAGGACATGCAAACTCCACACAGAAGGCATCCCAGCCGAGAATCAAACCAGAGACCCTCTTATTGTGAGGTGCAACACTAACTGCTGCACCACTGTGTTGCCCAGAAAAATGCCTAACCTTTTGTTTCCTTTTTCTTGAAAACTCCCCACCCCCAAGAAAAAAGAGAGGCTTAAAGAATGATCCCCTCCCTAGGAATGAATCTCCTCAGTGTGGTTTAGAGAAGGAGCATCACATGGCCCTTCTTAGATGCTGGCAAGAGTAGTTGCCCATTACCCACAAAGGCAACTGAACAGCCAAATAGGATGTGCTTGTGTCGTGGTCCTCAGTAGCTTCTGAAGAAACAGCAACAGAGGGACCAAGAGAAAATGATTAATGGACAGAGAAGCAACAGATGGCCAGTGGAGTCACCCATCAGTGGCTGATCCGAAGAGGAAATGGGAGCCAATAATTAAGCCCCACAGATAAGATTGCTCTCTTTTCTGCTCAGGTAGGGAATGACTGAGTTACTGGATACTCACATTCACGTTTTACCATGAAGGGTGTCTGACAAGTTTTTACAGGAGATCTGAAAAGTTGGGCTTACCTCCCGAAAGAAAAGTTACGTTTTGAGGTAAAATTGTTTAGGGACAACTGCCACACACACTAGCACCAGTCCCTAACAATGCTTTTTGATAGAAAAGTACCACTTTTCCTCACAAAAAAGACATATTATATGGGAATCTCCACAGGTATCTAGGACAATTTGTCTATCAAAAAAGGTGTTTGACAAGAGCTAACCGATCCACTAAACATACTAGCTTCAGTCCCTAAAGCACTTTTTTTCAACACCCTTATTAAATTATCACTTAAAAAGAAAACAAACTATATTATTTTTTTTTTCCATCTGCATACATTATGCATCGTGTAGGTTCAGGGGTGATTATCTTTTCATCATCATCAACCCCCTTTTTTCCCATTTTTCCAATGGAGTCAGGGTGTCATGTTAACTGTTGCCATCTCTCGATTCAATGCCACACTCCTGCCTTCTTTGACAATCATGCCCATCACAGATCTTCTCTAACACAATCCATCCACCTCATGGCTGGACACCTTTGTTTCCTCTTGCCTTCTAGTCTGCCCCAAATCTTCTTCACCAGATTATCGTCTGCTTTTCTGCACAAGTGCCCACACCACTATAATTTGTTCTCTTTGATCTTTTCTGCAACGAAAGCAACTTTGGTTATGTCCTCATTTCTTTGTCTGTCCCACACTGTGCATTCTACCACCCTTCTCAGGCACTTCAATTCTACCACCTCTAGCTTTATTATCTGTTCTGCCTTCACTGCCTAGGTTTCTGTACCATACGGTAGTACTGGTCGCACCACTGTCTTGTACTCCTTAGTTTTCAGCTTCTTTGGCATTCTTCTGTCATATACTACACCTGACACTTCATGCCAGTTGGCGGCAACCCCTCTGATTCTACCTTTGACCTCTTCATTCAGACATCCCTTCTCCTCAACCAGCTCTCCCAGATACTTGAAGCTATTAACCTGTTCGACTATCTTCCCTTCTACCTCTTTTCTCAGCTTCTTCTAATTTCCCCAATTTGCTGTCATTACCTTTGTCTTATCTGTATTCAGTTTCATCCTGTGTACCTTCAGTTTTGCATTCCATTCCCCTATCCTTTGTTGAAGTTCTTGCTCAGAGTCTGTGTGTAATGCCACATTGTCTGCATACAGCAACTTTGTTGATCTGTTCCCTCTAACCTGTTTGCTAATGTAGTCCATCACCAGTATGAACAGCAGTGGGCTCAGAGATAAACCCTGTTGCACACCCACTCCCACTGTGAGACTGAACTCTGTTCTCACTTCAGTCATTGGGTCCTTGTACATAGCTTGCACTAATTCCACTAATGTTTCTGGGACCTCAAACTACCGCAGTACTGCCCAAATCAGCTTTCTTAGGATCTCGCCGTACTCTTTCTCCAAGTCCAGTAATTCCCAGTGGGACTTTTTTTTTGATCTGTAGCTTCTTCTGAACTGTCTGTCTCACTGCAAACATCAGGTCAGTTGTGCTGCATCCTGATCTGAATCTAAACTGCTCCTCTCCCATCTTACTTTCAAATACTCTGCGTATCCATTTATCAGTCACCTCTCCAGACCTTTCATGCAAAGTGACAAGAGTTTGATAACTCTGTACTGCCCACAGTTGTGGATGTCCTCTTTGTTCTTGTACAATGTCATGAGTATGCCTAGTCTCCAGTCATCTAGGATATGCCTTTCTCTCCACACTGCTATGAGTACTCTCAGGAGCCATTTATCCCTTATCTCACCCAGCATCTTTATCATATCTGCTGTGACCTCATCTGCACCTGCTGCTTTTCCTGACTTTATTTTCCTTAGTGCTCTTCTTACTTATTCTAGGGTGGGCTCCTCTTTTATTCTCATCGTAGGCTGCATCTGGGGCAGTACAGCTTCTGAGGGGTTTTCTTCATTCAGAAGCTGCTGGAAGTACTCCTTCCATTTGCCTTTCATGCCCTGTGGGCTGGTCAGCGGGTTGTTGCGGGCATCTCTTACGAAGGGTGTTTGACTGTATTCTTTATCTTTCTGTCTTTGTCTTGCAACCTGATATACTGCAGTTTCTTTGTGCCACCTACTGAGTCACTTTACAGAAGCTGGTAGAGTGCTCTGATGCTCAGTTCCTGCTATTGCAACTCATTTCTTAACTTCTTTGTTAACCAACCAGTATTCCTTCCTAGCCTGGTCTGTCTTTTCTATCTCTCACTTTTTCGTGCACTCTTTTTTTTCTTTTCATGACTTCCTGGACTTCTGCATTCCACCACCAGCTTTCTTTATATACCTTATTTCCATACCTGGCTCGGCCATGTGTGTATTCTGTAGTCCTCAAACATGCTGTTTTGATATCAATCCCTGGTAGGGAAGACAGTCTGTTGTCTGCACTCCAAATGTCTTCTTGGTCCCATCCCAGTCTATTACCTTTCCCTCTCTAGTTATTTGCTCCCAATGCCGTGGTTCCTTTGTCACTTTTCTCTAGTAAATTCCAGCCCCCTCTTGCCTATTTTCTGTCCCTTACTTGCTGTCATCTCTATTGGCAAAATCTCCTTTCTCCATTCTCATGTTGGCTTAGTTCTTAGATTATTTTTTGCGATTTTATGTACATAATGTTCTGTATGGCTTTTAGTATTCTCCTTAAGGATTTGTATGCAAAATCCCACTCTCTCTTTATTTCTTGAACTCCCATCACCCCCACCCCTTCATCATCATCTCTTTCCATTTTGAATTATAACCTTCTGCTTGTGTTACATACATGGGTATTAACTGTGCTGCTCGCTTCAAATCAGATAATCCTAAACCACTTTCTTTTATCAACTTATCACACTTAACTCTTCCCCTTCCATTTTAAATTCATTCAACTCTTTATTAATTATTGTCTACAACTTCTCCTCTGGTTGATAAAAATATGTCTGACCAGTACTTAAAATTAAAGTGATTAAAAACATTTTCACAACTTATATCTTATCAAAATCCATAAACATGAGCTTTTAGTTTCTCAGATTTTGTATTATCCTTTATTTAGCCTCTTTCCACATATCCTTAGCAGCCATAACATAAGCCTTTTTAATTCATATTCCTAAATACTTCATCTTATTAGATGAACTACTGTCTCCTTTTTCACTCATTCACCAACTTTTTTTTACAGTGGAAAGCCTGTGGTCAGTACAGCTGTTCCCAGCACTGCAGGAGCACCGCCACAAGGGCCAACTCCCAAACATTTTCACTGAGAATTTTGTCATTGTATAATAGTGTTGGTTACTTCATCTGACCCTGATACTGCAAGAGCTCTGCCACAAGGGTCAACTCCCAAACATTTTCACTGAGAATTTTGCCATTGTACAATAGGGTGTGGTCACTATATCCATTCCCAGTACTGCAGGAGCTATGCCACAAGGGCCAACTCCCTAAGGTTTTCACTGAGAATTATATCTTTGTGCAACAGAAAGTGGTCAATACATCCAACCCTGATACTGTAGGAGCTCTGCCACAAGGCAAAATCCCAAACATTTTCACTGAGAATTTTGTCATTGCACAATAGCCTGTGGTCACTACATCTTAACCTGATTCTGCAGAAGGTCTGCCACAAGGGCCAACTCCCACACATTTTCATTAAGAATTTTGTCATTGTACAATGTATGCAAATTAAACTTAAGAACCTTGCTATGTATTAACTTCACTTAGTCAATTGTGTGCTTGCCTGTCTGGAAACTGGCTTTAATACACCCCCAAAAGAACAGTCCTTGCACTCTAGGACTACTTACTAAGTTGGCCACTGTCCTTTCTCTTGATCAACAGCTTACACTGTAAAGACCACATACTTTGTCTCCCTAGGTTTCTGCATTCAGGAAATGAAAGATAACCTGTTCCACTTTGTACCTGTTTGTTAATTGCTTTATACTGGCTATAAATTGATTACTTTCTGTTGTAATTTGACCTGAGGGTGGGAAAACCATCACAAACTAAAACAAAATTAAGTGGAAAAATGTTCTTCAAACACCAAGTATCAATAATTCCCCAATATACTAAAATCCTTCTGGGCGGTGACATTCACCCTAATCCTGGTCTTACCCATCACAATTAACATCAAGACAATTCTCATCTACACAATACTGTAATTCTACAATGGTCAGTCCCCACTCTAGTAATCTAACGTTTGCTGCCAAAAATGTTAGAATCGTAAGAAATAAAATTGCTGAAGTAGATGCTTGGATTACCCAACATAACCCCAATATTCTCACTGTAACTGAAACTTGGCTTAAACCCACCATAAACGACTTCAGTATTACACTGCCTGGCCATCATATCACATGTAGTGACGATATAAAGAAGAAAGGTGGTGTTATTGCTTTAATATTTCCCAACAACTTCCACATTTCCCCTTAGAGCAAACCAATGTTGAAATTCAATTCAGTAGAGCTTCTTTTTACTTTCTGGAAATTAAACAATTATAAACCAATATGTATTACCATTCATTACATCCCTTCTGATGACAATACATTTATACTAGAAGATATCCTACATTGGATAGCCATAACAATTCTACAAGAAGAAATACTACTAGGTGATGCGCATGTCAACTGGTTGGACATAAACTGTAAGTCCCCTACTTCTAGCATGAACTTATTTCATTTTACACAGTTAATTAATAGTCCCACACATTATAGCAAGAGATCAAATTCCCTATTAGACTGGATCCTAGTATCACACCCTAGCATATACACCACCACAGGTACAGTGTCTGACTGTTTCAGTGATCATCTCCCAATCCATGCAACCAGACATCTCACACATCCACATAAACAGCACATTTATAAAACAACCCACAACCTTTTCAAGTTTAATCCAGAAATGTTCATTACTTCCCTATCATCTAGTAAATGGAACTTCCTAAAAATCTTCCCCTTAAATGATGCTGTAAACGAATTCAGTACAACTGTCCCGAATATCCTAAATAGGCCTGCAACTTCTAAAAGGAAGAGACTAAAAACAAATAACGCAATTTGGCTATCCAAAAAAGTAGAATGGCAAAGCAAGACAGAGAAAAAAAAACATGAAAAGAATGGTAAAAATATGAAACACCACAATATCTTGAAAACTTCAGAATGCTTCACAATTGTACTAAAAAGCAAATTAATGAAGGCAAAAAGCTATACTATAATAACTTACGGAACAATGCTAAACACAACCCTAAAATATTCTGGATATCCATTAAAGAAATCTAGTATCCCACCCATAATTTCAACCCTAAAACTTCTCTTAATAACTTATCACTTGAAACCACAATACAATTCAACTCATATTTCGTAGATAGTATAGTATCTCTAACCAAGGATTCCCCAGCAGCCATGTATCACCATATCCACTTTCACCTTCAAACCTGTGCCCACATCTTTTATAAAACTACTCTTAAACACACTGAAACCATGCACTATTTCAGCTGATGACCTTCTAAGAGAGTACTTTAAAATAGCAGCAGACAGAATTGTCTAACCTGTCTCAATCCTTATAAATAGGTCAATCCAGCAATCCCACATTCCCTACCTCTGGAAAAAGTCACACATTATTCCTCTGCACAAAGGAGGAAATTAAACACACATTGCTAATTTTGGACCTATAGCAATCTTATCTCTCCTTTCCAAAATACTTGAAATGTGTATTCTAAAACAATTACTAAACTATCTCATGCAAGAACTCCTATCCCCCACACAACACAGCTTTCATCCTTCCCATAATACTAAAACTGCATTTCTAACTGATAGTGATATTATAAATAAAGCTAGAGACAATAGCAAACTAGTCTCCTCATTTTTAGACTTGTCTAAAGCCTTTGACATAGTTTGTCACAGCAGTCTTCTACTTCAAAACCGTTATTAGATCTCTCTCTCTCTCAGACCACCCTTTCATGGCTTAAAAGTTACTTATCCAATAGGCATCAGTCAGTAAAATGGCACTCCAAATACTCTCCATACCTCCCAGTCACCACCAGTATACCACAATGCTCTATTCTTGGTCGCTTCCTCTTTAACATTCTCACCAACACTCTCTACACATCCATACACCAGGCTTCCCTAATACAGTACACAGATGACTACACATTCGTTTGCACATCTGACAACATGGTATACCTCCAAAAAATTTCTCAGGAAACTAACAGTCACTGAAATGTGGCTTTGTAACTAACAACTCATGCCCAATCCTAAATAACAAACTACTACTACTTTTTTCCACAAATCCCTCTGTTATAAAAAAAACAAAAAGTTCTCTTACTTGATAATACAACCACTGAAGTCACTTCTCATAGCAAATTATCAGGAATGATAGTGGATGAAAATCTTAGAATTCTCCTTGCAAATACAAAATTGCATTAGAAATAGTCATCAAAAACTACAGATGCTGTGTAGAGCCAGAAACCTTCCCAGCACCACAACTAAAGCTACACTTGTCACTTCTTATGTCCTCCCCATTCTTCATTATGGTGCTCCCATCTTTACTAACCTTCAGACGGCACAAAAAAAAACAAAACTTGAAAAATGCTATAACAAAGTTGCTAAATTTGGTGTAAATAACCCTTGCAGAACTCACCACTGTATAGCACTAAAAAGCTTAAATTGGTTAGAGCTACCCCATCAGCTACCATATACGCAGCTTCTTACCACCTATAAAATTATCCAGAATCCATCTGCTTGTCCAGCACTACATAATATTCTACACAACTGTGTTCTCAGTTGGTCATTATGACTCAGTGACCAAAAACTATCTGTCCAAAAACCTATCAAATCTACTGGGCATTGCCTGTACTTGTACCATGTTGCAAAGGTATGGAGCTCATCATCTCTAGCCATCAGATCAATACCCTCCCTCCCATCCTTAAAACATTCTGAAAGACTTCCTAGCCAAAAGCTGGCTCTGTTCTTGATCAACACCAAGATTAACTATGTCCCTAAATGTGGACAAATACCTATTCATACCTTACACCTCTACACTCTCCCTTATTCACTCTCCTCCTTATATCAATTTATCTTCCCAACTTTCTCTCTAAATATACCATAAGCCTGTTTTTCTCTCACTTAATATTGCAAATTCTGTTTGTATTATACTAACTTACATTTAATTACTCTATAAACTGGCTAAAATGTATCTAAATATTAAATAATTTTCATATAACTTGCTTCTATTCTTAACCAATGTTTTCAGGGTCTATATTATATGCTCAAAGAGAATTTTCTTTGAACATATAATCAACACCTAAAGAGCGAACTGTCTAAAGAGCAAATGGCCACGTCCACGAATGTTTTCCTTGGGGAAAAAATTCAAGGAACCGTACACAACAAAAACACAAATTTCAAAACCCTAATCAAGTGCGGGGGTTCGCCCCACCCCCCACTGCCCCCCTAACTAAATATACCAACTCCAAGATAGTACTACGTTGGGGAAAAGGGCAATTACCGATAATGGCCAACTGAATTTTTTTCCAGAGGAAAACATTTGCGGATGTGGCCATTTGCTCTTTAGAGTGTTCGCTCTTTACATGTCGATGATTATATGTTCGAGGAAAAGTCTCTTCGAGCATATAATATAGACCCATGTTTTCGCATTATGTTTAATTTGGTATAATTGTTTAAACTGTAGTTGTTTTTTGTATTATTTTAAAGATTGTAAAATTATTGTTCTTAAATGTTTTGCAATATTTTGCACCTTTTCCACAAGGGCCTTCACTGAAAATGGGTTCCTACCCAGTTGTACTTTCCTGGTACCCAAATATCAATAAATAAAAAATAAATAATTATCCTATCATGTCCCCATAAATATGGGTATTGCTGAACCAATGTGTGTGTGTGTGTGTGTGTACATAATTTACAGCTACAGCATTTGTTTCATCTTCATTAACTTTATATACTGAAAAAACTTGGAACTTTGTCTCAAAATGTTCTATAACACTTATTTGCAACTAACAATAAGTCAACATTGTTTATTTTCATTTATATAAATGTGTGATTTTCAATGTCACAAGCGATAATTCAATTAAGATGTTTCTTGTTTAAAAAAAGAACTAGAAGAGGGATCTTATTTATTTTTATTTATTTATTTCACATTTGTTGACCAGGCTAATCTAACTGGATATATGTCCATTTTCAGTAGAGGTCCGGGGAGAAAAGCTCCAAAAGATGCAATAGTATCATGACTTACAATATATGCAATAGCAGGAAGTTACATTAAATAAATGTAGAACAGGTATAAAAATGTGTACAGAGTTGGCTAGAGAAAAGAAAAAGAAAAAAAAAAACTTATGATTACATATCATACAAAAGACAAGCAAGAATTGTTAATTTTACATCAGATGGCAGGTTACAGGTATACATACTTATGCTTACTTACAGCAAGGTAGAGGATGAAAACCTTTAGAGTAAGTAACACTATGACAGAGCTGAAAAGAACTCTAATTTAGTACATAGGTAGTGGTTATTATTCAAGTCATCACTAGTAGACAACGTAGAACAGAAACAGAGGAGAAATAAAGGGAGTGGGAGGTAGGGAAAACTGTTAGAAATTAGAGCAGGGACATAGCCAGTGTGTTTTGACATATTCCTTAAGATATTTCTTGAAGAGCAGTGTGGAAGAAAGAGGAGAGAGCTCATTAGGAAGCTGGTTCCAGGTTTTTCCCACTGTGTTTGAAAATAATGAGTCTCCAGCCTTGTTGTTAGATTTGGTAGTGGAAATTAGAACCTTATTAGATGAGCGTAGTGTTGCCAAGTTTTTGTATGGAGTAATCAGGTTGGTGAGGACTGGAGTATTCATAGGGTGGTAGTAAATCTTTTGGGTGATAGTAAGTTGTTGATATAGAAGTTGGTTTTGTAGTTCTAACCATCTCAGCTTTCTAAGGTTGTGACAGTGATGGGTTCTTAAAGGGGAGCCTGTGACGAATCTGGCAATGTTGTTATAGCTGGTTGCAAGTTTGCTCAGGTTACTTTTAGACAGATTGGTATAAATGGCAGAGGCATAAACCAGGGTAGAGATAAGGTGGGTCTGGGCAATGGTAGTTCTGGCCAATGGTGTGAGAAAGGTTTTGATTCTATAAAGGGAGCCTAGTTTTCTGTTGACTGATTTTATAGTAGCATTAATATGATCATCATAGTTAAGGTGGTGGTCTATTGTAATTCCTAGGAGATGGGTTGTAGAGTCTGGGGATACGGTAGTTTCATTATTAGAGGTTACTGTGAAGTAGGAGACTTTTGGGTAGGAATAAAAATGAATAGTTTAATTTTTCTGGGGTTCAGGAGGAGGCAATGTTGCATAAACCAATTTTCAACATTATTAAATACTGTTTGGGTGAGGGACTGGAGTGAGGAAACGGAATTAGCAGCACAGATTAAGGTAGAATCATCTGCATATTGTATGCAGGTGGCTTGTAGAATGTTAGCTTTGAGATCATTGATAAAGACAGAAAAGAGAAGGGGACCTAATATAGAGCCTTGGGGTACTCCAATGTTAACAGGGAGGGGTGTTGATAAGTTGTTATCCCAGAGAACAGCTTGTTGTCTGTTATCTAAATAGGATTTCAACCAGAGTATTGCCTGTGGGTCAAGCGCAAGGGCTGTTAGTGTATCAATAAGTAGGTGAAGGTTAACCATGTCAAAGGCTTTTGACAGGTCAATAAATAGTGCTGAGGAAAAAGAGTTATTATTGCAATTTTTGTTTATACAGTCAGAAAAGGATAGCAAGGCAGTGGTTGTACTGTGGTAGGGCCTAAAACCATGCTGACAGTTAGCAAGTAAGTTATTAGAAAGAAGGTGGAAGAGTAGCTGACAGTGGATACATTTTTCCATTATTTTTGTTATTGGGGAGAGTAAAGGCTATTGGTCGAAAGTTAGAAAGTTCAGTAGAAGAGCCACCCTTATGCAGAGGGATGATGTGTGAGATTTTCCAGATAGAGGGAATTGTTCCTTCTATAATTGTTCTGTTTATATGGATGGATGTGGGATAGGCAATGGCTTTAAATGCTATTTGTAAGTATTCAGCTGGTAGACGGTCAGCTGAGGGGGTGCATGGTCTGAGTTTTTGAAGGAGAGAGCAGACGAGGGATGTACGTACAGGTTGTAGATGAAAGGAAGGAGTTGTGCTATTTATGTTGTCTGACAGGCTAGTGTTAACAGTGGGTAGTGTATTAGCTAGATTGTGAATTGCTTTGGTGCAGTAGTTGTTGAAGGCATCAGCAATTTGCTTAGAGTATTTCTGTGTAGTACCTGATGGGGTGGGTATTTTAGAGTGCCCTGGCTAAAGCAATTTGTTAATGCCTAACCAGAACTTTTGCGGTTTATGCTGGTGGGTTTGTTGCAGGTGATGGTAGAAGTTCTTTTTGTCAAGCAGAATTTCCTTTTTAGCAGAGTTTCTTAACTGTTTAAAGTAAATATGGTCTGCTGGGTTTTTTGAAGCTCTCCATTTGGCCCATATCTTATTACATAGGAGGATCTTTTGCCTAGTTTCTTTAGTGAGACATGGAGCAACTTTGGTCCTAATACGGGTGGAGCGTGAGGGGGCATGGTAACCAAGGATTTGTAGGAATTTTGTATTGAAGTAAGATACAGCTTCATCCAGTTGAAGATGATATAGAGGTGACCAGTCATGTGCCTTAAGTTCATTTTGGAAGGTCTCTGGATTAAAGTGTTTTTTAGTGTGAGGTTTTGAAAATATTTGGACTGGGGTTATGGAGTTTTTGTTTAAATATGTAGGTTAGAGAGTGGTCACTAATATCATCTGGAAGGGTACCTGGTTTGTAAGTATTGGGGTGACTATTTATAAGGATCCAGTCTAGTATGCTTTCTTTACTGCTTGGTTTGTAGATTCTAGTGGGGGTGGTTATAATTTGGAAAAAGCGTAAAGATTTATGTGGGTGGTAGGATTAGGGGAGCTGCAGGAAGCCCAGTCTATACTGAAGTCACCTAGCACTATGGTTTCCTGAGGTAGGTGAGTGGAGAGGCAATTGAGGATACTTTCAAGAGTATTAATATTATTTCCAGAGGAAGGAAGGAGCAAATTATATAGATAGATTTACAGTTGTTGATTTGAAGTTTGACAGTAAGGATTTCTGCATTAGTATTTGAGGGTAGGTACGTACGTATTGAAAGTTTCAGCTTGAAGTTCAGATTTGTAGAGAATGGCTACACCCCTACCCTTTTTGGTCTTACGACCACATCTCAGAAAGATCTTTAGAAAAGTGAAGGAGTAAATGACATAGAAATAAATGCATATTGTGGGAATAATACATGCAGCATAATGTTCACGAGGAGGAGTGAAGTTTAATGGACAGCAAGAATTCAGCAATGTATATAACACTGGACTGATGATAATTACAAAGAAAGAAAACGTGTGACTATAAAATATGTAAATGAAAAAAAATAATGTGGTTTGTTTTCTTTTCTGTTAATGTATTTTTGCTAATGTCTTAAATGATAATCTAATAAAAGTGCTTAAAAATGTTCCATAACCCTGATGTATCCTTTTCAGGTTTATCAGATGCAAAATAATATAATCTGCAAATAAAGCCAACATTTCTTGATTGAAATGCCAATTAAATCCTTGCATTTTTGAATTCCTTATTTACTTTGACAATTGCTTTAAATATAAACAAAATAACAAAAGGAAAACAGGGCATCCATGCCTGGTTTCTCTATTCAAACACAACTTATCAGAGAAGATCCCTCGCACTAATTCTTGTCTCCTATCCTTGATATATTCTCCTAATAAACCTTATTGTTGTATCAGAATTGCAAATGCTTCCATTGCCCTACTCATAAAATTCCAGCCTACTGTGTCAAATGCTTTCTTTGCACAAAGACTCACCAGCAGCAGCAGTATTTTCTTACATTTTGCTTCCCTCTGGATCATCATTATTCTATTAATGTTGTCAACTGTTTGCCTTTCCTCCAGAAAAACCACACTGATCCATATCGATCAATTTTGGCAACACATCTGCCATTTTTATAGCTAGTGTAGACATAAACATTTTATAATCACAGTTAAAAATTGTATGAAGCTAGGTCTGATGGATCTTTAATGGCCCTTGGTAATAAGCCATCACAGCTTTCTTCAAAGATGTTGGTACTTCCATTCCTTTTAAAATACTGTTAAACACAATATTCTAGAACTTTATCAGTTTCTTCCCTCCTAACTTCCAAACGTCAACAGGAATATTATCTGTTCCTGGAGTCTTTCCTGAAGATTGATTAGGAATCTCTGTTTTTATCTTATCGCCTCCTATTTTAACTTTCAGTTATTGAGCCATGGCATAATTAATTCTGTACTTATTTATGTACTGCTCACCATGGCATAACTAATTATTCCATAAATGTTTGAATTTCTGTCTTTCTTGATTTCTACACTTCTCTTCTTCATACAGATTTTCACAAGGTTTTGAAATATCTCTAAAACCTCTACAGGATCTCAGGTTACTTTTTCTTCTTATAAGCTCCCTGGGTTTGGCAACAACCCTTTCTACTTTCTGTTGCCTAAATCATTGTGCTATAAACTTTTGTGCTCTTGAGTTATTATCCAATAATAGTTGTTAACAGCAATCTTTCTGAACTCATACATATTATCCAGATACTCCCTTATTTTATCTTTAGCACTCCACACATTTATGCATCTTCTTGTTCTGTTAGATTGACCCTAATTCTGCAATATTTTAACATTTGAGAGTCCCACTTAAAAATCCTATAACATTTTAATCATATGCCTTTCTATTTTATTTCTACCCTGATTTTAAACTCCATTTTCATTTTATCCCACTTACTAGCTATAACTTCTGCAGATATTTCTATCTTCCCAAATAACTCTCATATAATTTCCACTACCTCAACAGGTAGGCAAGAAAGCACCAATGTCTCATTTTTACTTCATTATCCTGCATTTTTATATTTGTTTTTATTTGTGAATGATCTGCAATAGTTATTGGATGTGTACAGAAGCTTTCAAATAAATGCAAATGTTCCTGTGAAGTATAATTTCCATCTAGTCTAGCCCAGTTATTTTGCTTTGGGGAATAATATATAAATTCTGTCTGAACCAAACATTTTCATAAATTTCTTCAGAAATCTACCCTGATTTATTATAGTTTCTCTTCTAGGTCCTGCTGATACATCCACAATATTGCAAATCAAGTTCAAGTCCCCCAATAAGTAATATCCCAGACTAAAAGCAAATTGTTTATCCCAACATTTTCTTAAGCTGCATAATAGCACATTTTGGTAGAAAATACATACACACCAGCATAATCCTCCTTCCTTACCAACAGCCCCTTATTACCACAAATCTACCATTTTTGTCTGTCCCCTTTCCTTTTATAACTACTGCACCCCCCTTAGCAATTAGTATACTTACTCTTCTTTTCCTTTGAACCTGATATTCTGTTGAATATCCAGCCTGAATTCCTTTATTTTTCAATTTCACATGCTCATGTCTTTCCAAATGTTTCTCTTGTAGTATTGATATCTTTACTCTGCATTTCTTAATATAATTCAATATTCTGTCCTTTACGTGTACAGCTGTAAGGCCATTTACATTCCAAATAATATGGCTATAGAGCCTATGATAAAAAGCTATTCCTCCCACCTATTATACATGACAGTTTTTGAATATGTATTTCCAGATTTTGTGTTACATACATACACTAATGGTTGGCAAGCTGATCTTTTTTATATATATATGTTATGTTAAACCAAATGTTACAGTTTCCTAGGAAATGCATAACATGATTAAGGCTGCTAGGGAGGCTGATATCTCTTAATTCATTTTCCATCATTTCAAACTTTTCCTTTTTTGCCATTTTACCTTTAATTTTTACATATCCCTCAGCAAAGAATTCTTAGTACTCTCAAGATTAATTGCTTGCACCTGCAGAGAGCTTGTCTCCATGTAAAAGTATTCTGCAAAGAATATTTATAAATTTTACTCAGAACAGAATGCATAGTTGCCTTCAGCTCCAAACCTCTTCACTCCTACTGAGCATTTGCTACAGAAAAAGAAAACCAAGCTAATGTCTTTGCAGAAACTTAGCATTTTTCATGGCTTTCATTATTTTATCTTATTTTTAATGCCTGCTTGCTAACAAAAATCACTTGTTTGCAGCTTAAACCGATGACATTAAGCTAGGCATTTACCCCTTGTAAAAATAACAGAAAATATCTTAATTCTACATGCAATATAATCAGTGCACTATTACACCCTTCCCCATCAGTCCAAGATCACAGGATATATACTATACACTACACAAAACTGCTTTACTATGTATAACATGCATCTGATATCATGAAATATTTTATTCAAACTCCTGTTCCATTCATTCTATGGAAAACAAACCCCTTTTTCACCTCATTCAATGCCTTATATTCCTTCTTTCTCTCTTCTCTCTCGATCTTATTCTCATCTAAAACTTTCTCCTTCTATTCATCTCTCCATATACTTTTATTCCAGCACTTATATGTTAGTTGTAAATATTGCATCAGACTGCTGCTACTTATATGCGATTTGTAAACCATGAATCAGACTGTAACTATGAACTGTATGTTCCTGAGAAGAAATGCCTCTCAGCTGTACAATGCAATGTTCCATTGCCAGTCAGTTTTAACTCCATCCTCATCACTAGTGTGTATTACTTGCAATGTTTGCTGTATTAATTGTAAAGGTCAAAACTGCAACCTTTG
Organism: Protopterus annectens; assembly: GCF_019279795.1. NCBI lineage: Eukaryota > Metazoa > Chordata > Ceratodontiformes > Protopteridae > Protopterus > Protopterus annectens. Next base: position 1,766,664,460 of record NC_056732.1, read on the forward strand.
CATAAATATAATCTTTAAACTATTGTAACCTAGAGTGCTATTGGAGCTTTTCTCCCCAGGACTCCATTGAAAACGGGTTCAAATGGCCCAATGGACTATCCTGGTAAACCAACTACAAATAAATAAATAAATAAATATTAACATTAAACTTGCTTTCATCCAGCCTTTCTTCTCTTGTTATATTGAACGTCCTACATGTTTTACAAGTAAAACAGTAGCTGTTTACTTTAATATCTTTAACTAACACAATAATCACTTAAAAGACTTGCCCCACATTTAAAATACCCCTGACTATACACCACACAAAACTGCTTTACTATGTATAACATGCATCTGATATCATGAAATATTGTATACAAGTATTAAGAGCAAAAATTGCTTTACTTGGCTAGTTTTCCCCTTTTAGTGTTCTTCTAAATATTAATGTCATAAAATGGTGTGCATGTTTCATACTGTACCAATTAATTTAATAAAGTCAATAGAATTCAAGTCTTTCTCACAAAGCCATGTTTCACACTTGTGACTGATGCTTTATAGTATCCCATTTATTCACTAATTTTAGTGTTGCTGGTCTTCTTCCTATTCATCTCCATCTGCCAACACCAGGCTCTGGCAGAAGACCAAGGTACTCCTGATTCTTCTAGTTAACTTAAGAGAAACAGTATTAAATTTGTGGCCAATAGTTTTGGGAGACGATAGAGTGGGGAATCTTTTCCCAAGTAAAATCATCTTTTCGTATGGTAGATATCCCAATTTAAAAGAGATTTGAGCACAAGGCACAGTTTGGAAAAAAACTCAAGAACAGAAAAAATAGGAACATATAGATGTGGCAAGTGTAAAGTTTGCAGTAAAGTTAGGAATTTAGATGGTACTAAGATTAATAATGTGAACTACAAAGCCTCAGAATACTATGATTGTAACTCAGTAGGGGTAGTGTACATTATAGGTTGTGGTTGTGGCAAACAAAAATGGTATATCGGTCAAACTACTAGAAAAGTGAAACTCAGAATCATGGAACATTTGGGCGACATCAAGCATAGAAGATTGGAGAGTCCTGTGGCCAAACATTTTTCGGACTTTCATAGGGGGACTCCTGAAGGATTCATATATTGTGTGTTAGGAAAACCCAAAAATTTAGAGGGTGACGCAGGATTTCATAATAGATTATTGGAAATGGAATCCAGATTTATTTTGAATTATAAAACTTACTTTCCAAATGGTATGAACATTGAAATATGAATCTTTACATTTTAAGTAATTAAAGTTTAGGGACAACGATAATGAAGATACACAAAAGTTCATTTAGATATTTAGAGTTCATCAATAGAAAAATTTGTAACAAAAAAATTTTACATCAAAAATTTATAATATAAAGTTTTGTATAGAACTTTTGAGAAAATATATATTTTCATGTATTAATCATTTAAATGTTAAGTAAAGAAATGTTATTTACAATATAGGTGTTAAATTATATAATGTATTTTTATATCCAATGTTTATTACCAATTTTTTGAAGCTAAAAAATCAAAATAATATAAAAAGCAATGTATTTAATAATGCACTCAGTAAAATTTTGCAGATCACAAGGGTAGGTTCACTTAATGGTTGTTTAATTGTTTGATTGTAATTAATTACATCAATTTGACTTGGCAATGGATATAAAAGGTGTGGTGGTATGTAGGATGAATGTATTCCTTGAGAAGGCGAAGGCCGAGGTACCAGAATGCAATAAAAGAAGATTGTTACACCAACTACAGCGTGCTTGTGTTGCGTTCTGGTGTATTTTACTACTAGTATTTTTTCAGTGTATAATATATTCTTCTAGTTAACTCCTCTGATTTTCTTCTGTCTCTCAAGCATTTATCTTTTGAATATTAGAAAAGGTTTCACTGGCAAAGTCTTTACAGTTAGAAGAATGAGAAGCAAAGTGTCTTTCTTCTTGGTGTCTCTCGTTTTGTTGGATAAATATGTTTATTTCCTCCTTAGCCTGTTTTGTATCAAAAATGCATTTGATCCTCCAGGAAAAAAATACTTTGGAAACAGCTGGATATAGCAGGTTGAATCCCACAACTGCCTATCAACATCCCCTGATTGCTGGGATAAATCTAATTCTCTTCTGCCTAGTGCACAGTGAATAATCATTTTCTACAAAAACTCTTCTTTCTCATGTTTTGAATATGTTGCCTTTCTGCCACAGTTTTGTCAGAATCAACTCTTTCTGCTTGTATGATTGCATCTTTCCTAATATAAGTCTTCTTTCTCATTGCTAGGTTTGGTGCATACACTCAACATGCTCTTTCAATTCAAATCCTGCTATGGAACACCAATCTAGTTGCTTATTTGAGCTTTTATAACATTAAAACAGTCTGTTCCTTCTCCAAATTTTGCTTTCATAAAATGAAAGCGGTCTGGTAGTGCAGAAAATCTCAGATGTTTCTTTGTGTGCTCTGTCTTCTAACTCTACTATTTTTGAAAAAGCTCTTCTTGAGAAGCCTCATATACTCTTCATTGCGACCTCTGATTTTTGGAGCTTTAACAGTTTACCTGAATAGCTAGTTAAATCTTTTGTTATTTGAGCTGATATAGCCCTTCACTGTTTCATTTATTTTAATCACCATTGAGTACATTTGATTTATTTTCCTCTAAATTATTGGAAGCCATCTCTTGAAACAAAACTGAAACTTGGACTGATTCTGATGAATTGCTGAATATTTCCTCCCATACAGTATTTTCTCTTCACCCTTTCTGGCTGATTTTCTTTCAGATTTTCCAAATTTCTTCTTTGCTGGCATCATGGCAGTGTACTTACAAGCCAATAACTGAATTCCCCCCACCCAAAACCCCAGTTTCAATGGCAGACCTTTCTCTCAGGTTCTGTTTTCACACCGGAAGAGCTGAAGCTAATGGAGTGATCAGTGTGCAGCCATCTTGGAAGTCTCCGAACAATACTCCCTGACTGAAAAGTAATACTTTTTCTCTCATGAAATGAGATAAATGAGGGACTCAGGACCATCCAGCTACCAAAAAAGAAGTCTGACAAGCAGAGAACAAACTTAAGATAGTCAATGAAATGACCTGACAGGAAAAATAAGTATTGATACTAACATCTTAATGACAACCCACAAAAGCATAAGCAATAGCCCTAACCACAAGATATGACCAACATTAAAACCTTTTCTCCCCAAACATCAATTACCCCCTCCCCTTATCTTTTGGGAGCAAGTCATCACTGCTCTCTGAAAGGCAAAAAATACAGCCTCCATGGGACCTGATAACATCCCAGGCTGCATCCCACATGAACTCAGGCAGGAACGTGCAGCACCATTAGTACCCAGTCAAAACAGAGGAAGTCACCTCAAGTAGACTCATAACAAGCAGTGTACCCCTGTTTGGGATGTACTTCTTAGAGGTGCAGGCCAAATCTAGTGGGCTATGGCTGACCCTGTTAGCAGATGACTGCAAGCTGGGTGCTGCATCAATTCCCTACTGAATTCCTCCAACAAGGTCTCATCCAATCAAATTACTGGTGCCAGAAACATGGCTTCAAACTGAATGCCAAAAAAATGCATCATCATTCCTTTTGGGGAGAATGATGTCCCCACAAATTATCACACTGATAATAAGGCAATAAGCACGCAATCAGTTGTGAGGAACTTGGGAACCCAGGTTGATACCAAACTGACTTTTGACCACCATATTTCCTCCAATGTACTGAAAGCTTTGTACATGGCCCACCTCATTAGTAAGAGTATCTCATCCAGGGACAAGGTGGTCATAACATCCCTGTATTCTTGCTTTATAAGACAAATTGTTGAATACAATGCCCCTTTCGGCATGTACCTCACAAAGCACATGCAGCAGCAGAGACCACAGAGATTCCTCACCCAGAGAATCCAGGGCCTCAAACATCTACCCTACACAGATTAGCTAAAAGCCCTGTCCCTCTACTCAGTTTTCTACAGACTCCTCAAAGGTGACCTCTATCTGCTATACAAAGCAATCTCAGACCCACTCTGATGGGACTGCTGCATATCCGCAAGTCAAGCTCCACTCAAGTAACCCGCACGTGAGACCGCAACCTGGTCTGTGACATCAATAGGACTTGTTGGCGGACAAATTTGTGTCCCAGAGACTCCCACTTTTGTGGAATAGACTCCCTCTCCATGTAAAGCAGAGTACCTCATTAAACCTTTTTAAGTATAACCTGGATAACTGGATGGGGAACAGAAAATACACCCCTGGGATTCCACCTATGTCCCTGCTGGTCAGTGGCATAGGGTGCTGACTTGTTGGAACATAGGCTAAATTCTTGGCTAGGCTTGTAAGGGCCTCAGAGCCAGTAGCCTAGTAACTTCCTATGATCCTATGATTTGAAAGCCATTCCCATAGGGAACAATGACCAAAAAAAATAATGCCAGATTCGAAGTAAAATCTTTCATGACATCCACTAAAAACACAAGTTCTAGTCTTTACCAAATATTTCCAACAAAAAAGAACAAGTTTTCTTCACAAAATGATGAAGTGGAAGTCATTTTTCAATGGGGTACTTATCACCTAGCCTTGCTGAAGTGCTAGCTAACCATCAATCACTTGAAGCCCACAGGGAAAAGTGTAATTTAAGGGCAAGAAAGCTCTTGACGTTTTGGCACCCCAGCCACTTTTTCTATATAATATTCCTTGAAGTTTACAATGCTAAGGCATGTGGAAGGAACTGTAATACTTTGGAAGCTGGATGGCTGGTCAGCTCCTTGGTTGTTCTTCCCATACAGCTTAGGCTACTGCAACCGTGACCTAATGGTGAACATATATACATACAGAACAAACATATTAATGTTACGCTATGTCGACTCCCAACTGATGATCCTAAAGAAAAAGGTAGCATTATGGTGCTTATATCAAATCAACCCAATAAGATAAGGTGACATAAGGCTTAATGCTGAAAATGGCCCATCAAAATGGTTTATCCCACCTCTCCAACTTCAACTTGGAACTGCTTACCCACAACTCTGTAAACCACTTGCAGAAGGAATGCTTCTGAATTTCATATGTTAAAAGTCTTTGAAATTGAACTAACATAATCAATAACTGGACATCTTGAAGGTCCACTTTCTCGACATTTATATCAAAAATGAAACATGGCCGAAGGATGACAGATGCTACTCCAGCTATAGTACTAAGCACCACTGTATGCATAATGACAAATGGCCAAGCCAAATAATCTCTAGTAGTATTCTAATTCTTCTTATGAATTTTATTCAAGTGAATCTTGTTAAAATGAATATCTCTTTGGATGATGAAAGTTCCCACTGAATAATAATTCTGGTCATAATCAGATAAAGTGCATCCTGATATAAAGTACAATTGTATAATAGTAGATGTTTGAATGATCACTGCTGCAGTAGCCTAAGCTATATGGGTTATATTCTGCCAAGGTTATAATGGCACCCTCCACATGCCCAAACAATTAGTCAGCTCAAGCTGAGCCAACTAAAAGACAGATATGAATGCTAAGCTCTTCAGAACTTTCATACCAACAGAGAGAGGGAGGTCAAAACCATGAGAAGGATATTGCTTGGAAGATAATGAATATCCACACATTAGCATAAAGACCAAACAAAAATGAGGGCGATGGAGTGAGGGAGCAGCAACTGCAGTGCTGATCATTCAAACATCTATTGCTACAGAACGTTTATTTAATTAACTCTTCTGTGGTCATCTTTGTGATCACTTTTGCATTAGTCTTAGCTATAAGGGTAGATTATCAAAGCTTAGACTGAGTGGGAGGAGGAATGATGAGGGTCCAGCAGAATGGTTCTAGCAAAGCTGTCCTAGACCTCAAGAAGGAATGTTGTTTATAGTGATTTATAAAGATATGTATAGATAATTAAATTGCTGCCTTTAGAATGCTTCTAGAAACCTACTCTTTATAAAAAGTCACAAATGAAGTCAAGACCCTGGTAGAATGAGCCTTGACCCTGCCTGGAATTGCCTTGTTGTAGTGGGTATGACAAAAGGTAATAGCATGGGATAACTATTTGGAAAAAATCTGCTTTGGCAGAGAAGTTTTCTTATTATTACCTTCATAAGAAATGAACAACTGATCAAAAGTTCTGAAAGATTTTGTTCTGTGAAGATAGTATCAGAGTTATATGTGTAAACCCAAAGTATGGTGTATCCTTTCATTGTTATTTTTGGGATCTGTAAAGAAGATGAAGTTAGGGAGATGGATAGCTTGGCTTAATGTAAACTCAGATACCACTTTAGGAATAATTTCTACAAGAAACCATATCTTTGGGGAAATGAGATAAGGTTGACCCACCATAACAGCTTGCAATTAGATACTTTTCGTCAAGAGGTCAGAACAATACGTAAGACTGTTTTCCATGTTTAGCAGTTGGCACAGAGGGTTAAAACTGTGACCAGTATCACAGGGTTTTACCCTGCCCTGGCAACTCTAACGGCAGCACATTTGGTGTCATCTATCCAGCTACATGTAATTCTAGTTCAGCATATTACCTTGGTAAGAGCCACTGTAAACTTAAGAGGAGACTACAGGAACATTAATACTGCATCGAGTCTAAGCATATGACAAATATCCCTTTTAAACATTCTATTATTTGTAATAATTTTAAGAACTGTTCTTTTTTATTTTATATAGAGATCCACTTGTTGTGAAAGGGAGGACTGGGAAGCAGACCTGCAACTCAAGGATCTGCATTGGCAGATTTTGTTGAACAGTGATGTTGTACCTGGGTTGAATGATTATATTCCCATTGCAATGGATACGTTTTCAAATTGATAGCATTGATTATTGGTCTTAATGGTGGATCATTAAGGTTCTTATGAATATTAGGTTTCCCAAAAATTCCAGGGATCATGTGTTGAGTGTTTGACAACACCTTGTATAGGTCCCCATCTATCAGCCCATCACAAATTCATATAACAAGCTATCAATTTTTGCATACAATATATTAACCTTGTTAATGGAAACTTCCTAATAGGTATCACTGCCAAGCAATCTCTCCATTTTGTTAACATAATCAATAGTATTCCAAACCACCAGCCCACCACCTTTATCACGTTTCATTACTCTAATGTTCTTATTATTAAAAGTCTGACTTAACAATTCATATTCTCCCTTATTTAAATTATAATTCATTTTCACGTTCTTATTTTTGCTCATTACATTCCTGAAATCAACTTTACCCATTTTTTTAAATAATGAAATCTGTGAATTCAATGGAGAATTAAAAAGACTAGACTGGTGGAAATGTCTCATAGCCGGGGGTTGTGTTTCTAAACCATACATTTAAATTTCATTCCCTTGTGTACAACTTCAAATCAATGAGAAGGTTGGCCATGTTGCTTCTTCTCTTAGGGACAAAGTTAAGACCCTTTTCAAAAAATGTTAGCATGCTTTGCTCCCAACATAACTTTGCTGAAAATTATGTATCGAAAAATCTTTACTATCATTTTGCACAATAACTGGACCACTTATTTATTTATTTATTTATTTAACATTTGTTTACCAGGAAAGTTGAACTGGGATACAGCCCATTTTCACTGGAGGCCCAGGGAGAGAAGCTCCAGACACATGTCTCTGGAATGTTGGAGGAAACCAGAGCCTGGAAGAAACCCACGCGCACACAGGGAGAACATGAAGACTCCACACAGAAGGCACCCCAACCAACAATCGAACTGGGGAGCCTCTTGCTGTGAGGAGAAAATGCTAACTGTTGTTAACACTGCGCCACCCCATTTATCTCACATATTGATGTTGTACATGATTCCCCCACCTCTTCCCCTTCTTCTGTTGTACATAATTCACATTATTATTATATTATTTCACAGACTTTAATACTTGAAAAAATGTTTGAAGTTGATTTCAGTAATGTAATGAGCAGGAGGAATATGAATTATTAAGTCAATATATTGATTTCATGTTGAATGATGTTCTGATAAGTCATATTTAAGTAGTAAAGTCTTCGTAGGATTTTTTGGTGTGTGTTACCCCCCCATGGTATATGTAGATAATTTATTCTTCATAAGAGTTGATGTTAAGGATATTTTTCCATCATTCCCCATGAGTTAGGTACCCAGTGGGTAAGTGAATATCTGAGCAAGCATACTGGCTAGGATAACTCTAAAATCTACAGACTTGTTACTTTATTGGAAATGGTTTTGTAAAACAACTTTGTATATTTTGAAGGTTCCCTTTACCATCAAAGTACTGGAGTTGCAATGGGTGCAACTTGTGTCCCCATTTATGCCAATATAGTAATGGCTAACTGGGTGGAAAATGATATACTTCAGGCTGAATTTAAAACCAAATGGAATTTTTATTGCAGATTCCTAGATAACATCTGTATATTTTGGACAGGAACTGTGGAAGAACTTGATGATTTTGTTATTTTTTTGGACAATACCACAGAATTTTTTAAAATTTAGATTTAACAATTCCTTCAAGAAGATCAATTTTCTGGATGTACCACTGGTTAAAGATACATCTAGGAAAACGGTTTATTTCTAGTATTTTCAGAAAGGCCTCATATTCAAATGCCATGTTACATTTTTCTAGTTGCCACGCTACCCTTATTACCAGAAAAAAAAAGCTATTGTAAAGAGGCATACAGTGAGGGCAGCTATAATGGCCTCTGATACAGAGATTTTCCTGGAAGAAATATACAAACTAAAGAGTATGTTTTAGCTAGAGGGTATCCCTGTGAGTCGGTAACTTCTACTGTGGCTGAAGTTGTAAAAAAAAGAGAAAAGGGGTTTTATAAACCTTTACTTGGGTGCTTGCAAATGATGCATGGGAATGCCAGTGAGGAAGAAATAAGTAAAGCATTTATTACCACCTACAATGCTGATTAGCAACAAATTAGAAGTATTTTATTCTTGAACTGAAATGTTTTCCGGGTTGATGAGGAATTGTTTAAATTATTGGGAAGTGATCTAAAACTATATATAAAAGGGACAAAAATTTCAAAAATATGTTGGAGCAGAGCAATAATAGGAAATTAGGATACAACAGGGGGTTGAATAAAGGTGCTCTTAAAGTGGAGTATGTGTACAATTCAAATATATTTTTGAACATGACAGAATTTATGTTAATAAGAAAAAATGGGTTAACAAGAATGCCTATTATAACTGTAATTCAAAAAGAGTAATTTATATTGTCAAGTGTCAGCTATGTGTAGGGTTCTATACAGGAAAAACTGAAAAAAAAAGTTAGAGAATGGATTTATGAGCACTTATATCACATTGGTAAAGGGAATGGAAAAAGTGCATTGGGTAGGCATATTACTGATAACCTTGAACACTCCTTGAAAGTCCCTAGGAATAGATGGTATTCCTGTGGAAGCTTGGAAGTTAGAAGGAAAAAACTGACTAAGATCTGGAAGGTTTTGTTTAACAGTATTTGAAGAGGAGGAGAAGTATCATCATCCTGGAAGAAGGCGGTGGCAATGATAATACCATAAAGAGTATAAAGATCTATTGGATCCGGCTTCATACAGGACCATTTCAATACTAAGTCAAGATTATAAAGTGTTTATGTCTATAATTGCTAAAAGAATGGCAAAACCGATACCAACATTGATAGATATGGATCAGTGTGGTTTTGTGGTGGGGAGGCAAACATTTAACAATATTAACAGAAGACTGATGATCCAGAGGGAAGCAGAATGTAAGAAAGTACCACTTTTATTGGAGGATCTTGATGCATTGAAAGCACTTGACAGAGTAGATTGGGACTTCATGAGCAGGGCAATGGAAGCATTTGCTTTCCCTGATACAATTATAAGGTTGATTAGAAGAATATAGGAGGGATCAGAGGCGTGAATGAATTAAAGTGGGTAGGGTCATCTTCTTTTATTTCTGCTTGAGTAGAGGAACCAGGCAGCGTTGTCCTCTTTCCCCTTCGTTGTTTGCATTATACTTAGAACCACTGACAAAGAAAATAAGGGACTCAGACATTCAAGGATATAATTGGTATGGTAGCTAGGAAAAGATGGCTCTGTTTGCAGATGGCATTATTTTATATATGACAAAACCAGAAAAGGTCATTACAGTGTTGTGGAATATTGTAAGACAAATCTTCTTGGGATACAAAATTAATGAAGCTAAAATAAAGGCAATAGCTGTAAATTATGAACCCCCACACATGGATTGGTCCAACAATATCCATATTTATGGGGGCATGATAAAATGAAGTATTTAGGAGTATGCATTAGAAACTAAAACCTGTGAGAGATGCACCTATATAGGCAAACTGGAAGCCAAGCTCTCTCCTGCCAAGACTGGACTAGACAGTCAAGAGGAGAAGGTTAACACCTGCACCACACCACACCACACTCAACACATAGTCCTTCAAAACTCACACATAGAAACACAAAACACACACCCACATTCATGGTGGCTCTCAATTAAAATCTGCCCAAGCAACAGAGACCTCGCAAGCTGAAACGCAGACAACCACCACCCCCCAACACTACCCAAATGACACATAGCCCACATAATCAGTGTGCCACTCAACCTCAGCCCATAAGGCAAAACAATGTACCCAACACACTAGTCATAGGTGACTCTATAGTCAGGCACACTGATGTCCCACTCACCAGGCTAAACAAGGAGAAAGTTACTGTTAGCTGCCTATTGGGTGCCAGGATCCGCCACATAACGCATGCACTCGGGTCACTCCACGACAAGTGCAAATATGACTCTGTCATTGTCCATGTTGGTGTGAATGACCTAAGACATACCTCTCTGGACTACATGAAAAGAGACATGGAGGTGCTCTTGGATCTTGTATCCCAGTCAGGTATGACCCTAGCCCTGAGTAGCATCCTGCCATTGCCCAGAATGATACCACAGTACAAGGACAAAATGATTGACTTCAACAATCGGCTAAGCTTCTGGTGTCATTTTAAGGGGATCCAGTATCTGTCTGCCTGGGACGACATGGTCGACGGACCACAATGCTTTGCCAGAGATGGCCTGCACCTATCACCCCTGGAATTCCGGATGCTAGCTAAGGGTCTTGCCACCCCTATAGTACTTTTTTTAGGCAAGGTTCAAATGCTAAATTCACCACTGTAACAGGTACAAGCAAGCAAACTCTGTGGGTAATGCTACTCAATGCTAGAAGTCTAAACCTCAAAATGCACTCACTCGAGGCACTCCTTAAAATGAAGAACATCAACATCTGTGCAGTGACAGAGACCTGGTTCAAGGCACCAGAGTGCATCCCTGCATTACCAGGCTATAATTCATACCACACCTTTTGGCCACCTAACCTGGACTGAAACAGTAAACTCGGAGGCGTGCCCATATTCATTAAGGATATCCACACCTCCAGGCTAGCTGCTCAACATAATACATCTGAAATTATCCAAATGCAACAAACACTGGGCAAGACTGCAATCCAGCTTGTAGCTTGTTACAGATCTCCCACCATGCCCCAGGATTCCCACTCTTCATTTCTTAAGATACTGGAAAATATTAAGGTACAACCCAATACCTTAATTATAGGCGATTTCAACTAGCCCACCACAACTGGGAAAAACTACTCATGTACCAACTCATTCGCTCAACGTTTTCTGGAATTCATAAATTTCAATGCCTTGGATCAGCTTGTCCACACCCCCACCAGGGGCAGCAATATTCTGGACCTGGTTATTACCAAAATGGGTAACCAGTGTTCCACGCCAGAGGTCAACTCCTCGCTGGTCAGATCCGACCACAAGCTAATTACCCTAGATATCCATATCCCACCCCACCCCCCATTAAGGAAACCACTGTCAAAAACTACTCCAAAGCCAACTTCATGCTTCTTAAGACAGAAGTGGCAAACTTCACAACACCCATGCAGATGGAAAATAGAGTTTCGACTGCTGAATCTTACACAAATGTACTGTATACGCACATACACGAGTGCATGGATCGTGCCATCCCCAACAGAACCAAGATGCTATCCTCCAAAAAAAGGAAGCCAATCTGGTGGTCCCCTGCCATAAACAAACTCTACAACAGAAGGAAGAAGCTGTTGCAAAAAAGAGTAAAATGCCAAGATTGAAGGAACTACCTGGTTAGCATCAGCAAGCTGAGATCCCTCATAAAATCCTCCAAAGCCAGTTAAGAAAATAAAATCAGCACTGATTCCAAAGACAACGAAAAAGCATTCTACAGCTATGTCAAGAATCTCAATGGCAACATTCAGATCTGCTCTGAGCTACAGTACAATGGCACTAAATATACAGAACCAACCGATATTGCCAACATCCTGGCAGATAGGTTCAGTGCTAACTTTACTCCCTCTCACCCTCCGAAGGGCACATCTTAATACCGGAAGAATGCAAAGCCCCTGTAATCATGGATGAGCAAGTAAAGACTGCACTCTCCAAAGCCTAGAACACAGCATCCATGGGACGAGACAACATCCTAGACTGCGTACTGCACGAACTGCAGAATGAGCTGGCACCCCACCCCACCCCACCCAAGTACCATGTTCATTCATAGTCTCACCTCAGGCTATGTGCTTACTGAATGGTGCACAGTGACGGTTATCCCACTCCACAAAGGGGGTGCCACCATGGATCCTGGAAACTACCACCCTATTAGCCTGACAAGCCTGGTCTGCAAGGCCATGGAATGTATCATCTTGGAACTTATAAACAAAGACATAGGTAACCTCCAAACCCAGAACCCCACTCAGTTTGGGTTTGTAAAAGGTAGATCACATCTACTAAACCTGATTGATTTCTTTGAAGCAGTCACTAGTGCAGTAGATGAGGGCAAGGTAGTGCACACAGCCTATCTTGACCTCGCCAAGGCTTTCAATACCATCCCCCACTCTGGAATCATAGATAAACTCACTAAATTGGGCATAAATCCCTATGTCATAAGATGGGTGGCCAACTGACTCACTGTCAGAACCCACCCAGTAAAAGTAGCCGACTCCAAGTCCGTCTTCAGACCAGTGACGAGTAGAGTACCACAGGGTTTGGTCCTGGGTCCTCTCCTGTTCAGCATCTACTTTTCTGAAGTGTAGGCCAACACAGAACATTTTTGGCTAACAAAGTTCACAGATGTCTGCAAACTGGGAGCCATAACAGAATCACCTAATGATGCAGACATTCTGCAAAAGGGCCTCTCTGAGACAGGTGCTTGATGTCAAAGTCATGGCCTCAAGCTCAATGCCAAGAAGTGCATTTTCATCCCCTTTGGGAAAAACTCGGTACCCATGAACTACCACATAGGCGGTAGCTCACTAAGCACTGAAAGTGTGATAAGAGACCTCGGGACACAGGTGGACAGTAGTCTCTCCTTTGATAACCACATCGCCACAGTAGTCAGGAAATCCTTCTACGTTGCACACCTCATCAAAAAAGGGTTCTCTTCTAGAAAAAAGGAGGTCATTGTTCCTCCCTACTCATCCCTCATCAGACCCATTATAGAGTAGAATGGCCCATTTGGCATGTATCTCACAAGACACCTTCAACATTTGGAAAGGCCAGAGAAATACCTCACTAAGAGGATTACTGGCCTCAAACAGATGCCATACGCAGACCGTCTCAAAAAACCCCATCTCTACCCGATCGCATATCGCCTACTCAGAGGCGATCTCTGCCTAACATACAAAGCTATGTAAAACCCAGAGCTGTTGGACATGCTACACTTAAAGAAATCCCAGTCTCTCTGAACTACATGCTCCAGGGACCTAAACCTTGTCACCACAATAAACAGTACATGCTGGAGGGATAGTTTCCTGTCCTAGAGACTTCCCATACTTTGGAACAGACTACCCATTCATGTCAAGCAAAGCTCCTCATTGGCCCTTTTTAAGAAAAATCTTGATGAGTGGATGAGAAATAGAAAATTCACCCTGGGGATCACTTCTGCGGCACTGCTTGAAAGGGGCACAGGAAAAAAATTATTCTGCGGCACTGCTTGAAAGGGGCACAGGAAAAAAATTATCTTGGGTGGCGAAAGCCAGGGAACCTTTTTGGCTAGGCTTATATAGGCCCCAGAACTGATAGCCTACAACCTGCCTATGAACCCATGAACCTATAAATGACTCTGGTGGCAGCTAAGGATATGTGGGAAGAAACTAAACAGAAGATAATACAAAAATTGAGAAACTGGATGCTTTGTTATATGGATATGGATACTAAGATACAATCCATTAAAATATTTTTAGTCCCTTTAATCTTATACACAGGTCAGGCATACTTTTATCAACCAGAGGAGAAGTTGTGGATAGCAATTAAAAAAAGAGTCGAAGGATTTTATCTGGGAAGGGAAGACAGCAAGGGTCAAGTAGGATAAGTTGGTTCTACCAATAGAACAAGGTGGACTAGGATTCCCTTATTTGAGAGGGTACTTTAGAGCAACACAGTTAAGGCTCTTACACATAGTTCAAGCAGAAAACTATAATTCAAAGTGGAAAGGAATGATGCTGACACAGGGAGGATACTCATGAAATAAGGAGAGACTGGGATGTTGGGTGTAGACTCTTAAGGAGAGCAATCAAAATCATACAGAGTATTATATTCATAAAATAGCAGGGACTATTCTAAGAAACAAACCAGCAAGAGAATAGAGAAAAGAGATTTTGCAGATAGGGTTGACTGTGGTCAGGGATACAGATAATAGGCAAGAGGGGGCTGGAATTTTTTGGAGAAAACTGGCAAAGGAACCAAGGTATTGGGAGCAAGTAACTGTAAAGGGAATGGTAATAGAATGGGAAGAAGTCAAGAATTTATTTGGACTGCAGGTTAAAGATTGCCTTCCCTGTCAAGGATTGATATCAGAGTATAGGCAAAGAGAGAGAAATAGGGGGCTCCTAAATGAAAGACAAGCACTGGTAGAGTTTTTAATAGAATGTAGAACAGAAGTTGCCGTTAAAAAAGGAATAGTTAGTAAAGCATATAAAATATTGAATGATAATTATAAGAATCAATCAGAGAAGCTTACAAAGGATTGGGAAGAGAGAGTGGATAAGCAATTCACAAAGAGACAATGGGGCGATATATGTATATCTCCCAAATATGCAACAAAGTCTAGAAGATTTAGGATCTTTGCTTGGAAGTGTTTGCATATGTATTTTTATACCCCAAGTAGACTCCAAAGAATTTTTCCTCAGCTGGATAGCAAAATGTTGTAATTGTGACGGGCAAGAAAGAGTAGGTGGGAACATATTTTTTTGGAAGTGTGATGAGCTGGTAGACTTTTGGGATTCCCTGCAGACCGCTCTGTCGGAGATGCTGGGTGAGCAGATTGGACTGACTGGGGAGATGATTTTTTTGTGAGTTATGCTAAGAATCAGAATTGCCTAGACATAGTAAAGCCTTGCTGAGTCAAATTATGGTGGGTGCCAAAAAAGCAATTACAAGAAAATGGAAATCAAAGTACAGACCAACTTTACTAGAAGTAGTGAATATAGTAACAGAAATAAAACAACTGGAATTGGGATCTTTAGAAAAGGGAAAGAGAAAACTGCATAGGAAAATAGGAATTGTGGGAACAATACATGCAGATCAGGAATGAGGTTTAAGAGGCAGGATTTGAATGAACTATTTAATACATAACTGACAATGACTGTATGGTTTATAAGTGGTGTATAATGTTTACAATTAAAGTTATATAATTTTGTATGTTTTTCATTTATATAAATATATGAATGCCTTTGTCATATATGTAAATTTAATAAAGATGTTTGAAAAAAAAACTTGAACGCTCCTTTAAATTCTAGATCCTTGATTCTGTACAAGGGGATCTGAGAGGGGGGTCATGGAAGCTGAAACTTGAAGCACTTGAACTTAAATGGCAGCTGATTACTGCTGCTGATAAATTTCCTGAACTTAATGAAAGCATTTGCATTGACAGTATTTTAAAATTAAAACAATTAAAATTGCAATATATGCCAGCTTTTCTTGTTAGAAAATCATGAATAATATTTATTTAATGTTTTTTATTGTTTTACGTAACCATTTTACCAAGTGGATATACTTTTGGCTGTTGCGTCTTTTAAATGAGAGTTAGCTTAATTGATTTGATGACATCACTAATCAATTTGTTATATAATCACTGCCATTTTGCTAGTTTTTTGGTCTGAAGAAGTCCTTGATTGCCTTGGATGAAAGCGCTAAATCTTGTCGTTTTAATACGAAAATATTAAAGTCAACTTTGCTTTTATCTTAAATCTCCATTTATATCTCTGTTTTCTTATGGTTTATAAGTCTTATATGAAGTTTTTACAAGTTTTACAAGATGCTCATCATTGCATATGGTGTGCTTCATCACTGGAGTTAGTGGTTTGATGATTTAGTTTGTTTTTTAACTCCGGGTCCCATTTTTAGTTGTATCATACTCCTGTGAACTAAAACAATCCAATCCATATATTGGTGTCCTCGATCCTGTGATGGCTTGGTGTCCTTTGTTGTTTACCACAGTAACTAGAAACTTTGTGAATACACCTTTAGCAGTGGATAGACTAGATGACCAGTACTGTGATCCAGATACAGAAAACCTTAAGTAACATCTGAAATCTGGATCTATAGGAATGTAAGGATAAGGATATTTTAAATCTAAGGTCACCAGACAACTCAGATGGGGAATGAGAGGTAATAAGTGGTGAAGGAATAACATTTTGAACTTGGACACTATTACAAACAAGTTTAGAAAGGAAAGATCCACAACAGGTCTCCATGATTGTTCTTTCCTTCTTTGATGCCAGAATCATTCATGAATAAACCCTTCTCCTAGTTGAGAAGGAAGGACCAGTTCTATCATCCTCTGAGACAGCGTGTGCTGAATGATAGGAGGGAAAACAGGATTTTGGTCTGGTAAATGAGGGAAAAATCACTGAAAAGAAGTGAGAGACTCCCACTACCAAATGTAACCCATCTGTATAAAACTATATGATGCCAAAGAAAGAAATGGTACTTACTGGGAGGATTAAAGGTCTACCAATGTCGGAAGAGGGAGGGGAGTCTTCTACTTGTTCATTTTTCTTTTAGAAAATGTTGTAGGGATAGCATTAAACCCCCTGGCAAACTTCAAAAAGGAAGGTTGAAATATCTGAGAGATTTCTTGGATTAGTTTACATCTCTCATAATGCTTTTAAGGGATCACTGCAGCAGAAGATCCAAAAATTATCCTTTTATCCAAGAGAGAATTCAAAACTTCAGCTGTGACATCTTCTGGAATATTTTGAGTATGCAACCAAGCAAACCTCCTCATAACAGCTCTAGTGGCAGCAGTCCTAGAAGTAGCACCAGCAGAATCATAAGCATGTTTCGAATAGGTATCCTTGTGAGACACTCCAGCAATTAGGTTACACAGCAAGGTTCTTTTGTCAGAAGATGAAACAGATGCCATAATATTCCTCATGTTGAAAATGCTAAAAATGCTAAAAATATGTGTTGTAGAAAAATACACAATTTCCCAAATCTGTCAAAAGCTTTCCTGTCCTTTTCACAAGGAGACGCATTGGCATTAACAAGATGTTTAGAAGCAGGCAGGTTCACTAGAGCAATACCTGCTGGGTGTGATCTGGGATGAGTGTATACAAACGGTTAACTACCATTTGTGCGAACAACGTTTTGTCGACAGTTGTGCTGCCAAAAGTCAGAATGTCATTTGCAAAATGACAAGTGCATTGGATAGTCGAACACACTTATGGGAATGCAGTAGTGCATTCGCATAAGTGTGTTCGACTATATGTACGAGATTGCGGTAATATGCTCGAAATGTTTGGTTTCGGTTTAAGTTTCGTTATTTCGAATGGCAAATGTTTTGCCATTCAAAATAATGATAGTAAACCTATACAAACTTGTAAGACTGATGAACTTTATACAAACTTCTTTCTTGATGGCAGCAGGCTGGCTGTTAAGTGAGTTACAGGTTGTGACAAAAAGCATCCTCTAATGTTGAAACATAAAGAAATGGAATAGGTTCTGTAAAATCCATTTGAAATAAATTGTTGAAATACTGATTTATTCTGGAAAAAGTTTCATAGAAAGACTGGCAGAAGCTAAATTCTCCTCAGAATCAGAATCAGAACATGAGGAGACAAAATCAAATCTGTCCTTTCACACTCGTTTGCTGGTTCAAGTACTTGAATCTGTTCAGAAAATGAAGAATCCATTTATTCTTTTACCAGACACAGCTAAGCTGGAAAGGTCAAGAACCTGAACTAAATCCTCTGCTAAGCCCAATAAATCCCTCCTGTACAAAGTAGCTGGCTCAATGGATTCCCTGTGCAGGTCTGATGAACTAGCCCCCCCACCCCCTCAGTTCAAAAAACAAAAGGTTCACGATCAGGTCCTGTCTCCATACCTTGTTCTGACCCTCCTTCCTCTCATTTTTGTTAAAAAAGAAAGAAAGAAAGAAAGAAAGAAAGTAAAAAAAAGAAAAATCTTTTTTTTTCATTTAAACTGTAGCAAACTGCTTGCTACAGATGCTGTTTACAGTCTGCACAACAGTGATACAGCACTCGGGTTTTTGTTTAAAAAATGCGTTTTTAAGTTTAAACTGTAGCAACTGCTTATGTAACAAGCAGTTGCTATAGTTTATGCTTAGCACAGAGCTCTACATCATTCATGTTTTAATTAAAAAGAAGAAAAAATGCTTTTAACTGTAGCAAATTAATTGTTACAGTGAAGTAAGCACTTGCCAGAGTTTAGACCACACAGAGGGTGCTACAACTCTCAGGTGTGACTGCAAATGCAATACTGGATTTTAAAAGCCAGAATGCATTAAAGAGCAACTGGGATCAGCTGATCGCAACCCCCTATACTTTGCACCCAGGACAGTTGTCCCTCTTGCCCTGCCCTAGCTATGCTACTATGTCTAAGTTTTTTACTTTTTTGACAGGATATTCTGAAGAAACAGAGCCATTTTTCAGGAAAAGTCTCCCTAGGGATAGGCATAGCAGTTTAGTTAGACAGAGGGGAGTTCCTTGACCCTTTTCCCATGACCAACAAAAGAGGTTCTGCCTTGCCTGACAAGGGCACTCCAGCAGCCATAGAAGATATGTCTAACCTCAGATTCTCGGTGGCTGTAGGGAATACATCAGAGGGAGTTAAGTAAAAGATGAATGGTCTGAGGAACCAGTAATGGCCACATCAAAGTCAACCATCTACAGCAGCAGCACTTAAGCAGCCTGCTGTGGTGCCAAAGGCTGAATATTAATTTTCTTATTTTTCTGACAGGAAGAAGGAAGAGCTGAAGGACCAGTAGGCTGTCCCATGGTTAAGCCAAAAAAGATGCTTGATTCCCAATAAAGCCTGGCAGCAGTGGTCAGTAAAACAGGTAAGTGGTAAAAAGTAACTTTTTACACCAAAAAACACAGAAAAGAAAGTTAAACATTTCACACTGCACCAAAAAGTAAAATAACACAAGATGGGACTTGTATCCAACTTGGATCCAGCATCAGCACATCCAGACACATGGATCTAGGGCTCTATCTCCTCCCCCACCCATAATCCTTCTCCCTAACACCTCTGATCACATTTGTCACCTGAGCTGAACAGGTGTGCAATTCTAGGGGCTTTGATCTCTGCTGCTTCTTTGGTGATAAGTCAGTAAGGTTTTTTCACCCTTTTCAGCTTTTAGCTTAGGCTTAACTTTCTTTACCTTTCCCTACCCTTTTTATGCTTATCGATATTAATATAAAAATCTAGTTGTGTCTTGTACTATAGTAGAGAGACTCTTTAGGGGCTAATCCTTTAGGTTTCCTTTTGGATTAATATGTGTAGCAGTTAGTAATTTTTTCTCTGGGGTAGAAAAAAATAACTAATACCGTTATAGCCTATAGTGTTTCACGGCTCTTTAGAGATGTTTTGTTTTTCCATCGTCTGACAAGAACTTCAAGAAGTGCTGTATATGTGGTCACAAAATCTTACCACAGGATCCCCACACCCTTGTATATACTGTTTGGGGGTGGCCCACCTGGACACTAACTGTGAGGCCTGTGCTTCTTTCAGACACAAGGCTCTCCAAAGTCGCAAAGACAAATTAATACTGAAACGTTTGTTGCCTCCTCAACAGGGGTTATCTCTGTCTTCTGCATCCCCTTCTAAGGTGGTTGACAAGTCATATCAGAGAGAGAAGGACAAAGAAGGGCAAAAATCTCAGGGAAACAAGACTTCTAAGAAGAGTGCTGCAAAAACAAGAAAACAGTCCCCTTACCCGACAGTTCTGCTGGGTCAGGCACCAAAAATGGTGAAGCCATCAGATCCAAAATAATGTTAGATCCTATCTTCTTTACCTCCATTACTATTCTCACTGGAGTTAATCAGTCTAAGATTGCATTCTCCTATTGTGCAAGAAAAATGACCATCAAGGGCTTCCTCAGTAGCCTCTTCATTGAAATCTGCCCATTCTTCAAGGCCTTACTGAAACTGATGTCAACAGGATGATGCTGAGAATTCTTCAACAGTAAATTCATTTGGGGGGAAGCTAATCGCAGTGTCATCACCACAGATCGACCAGAGAAAACATCTTATGACCCCCTCCTCTCAGGAACCCAATGTTGATCCACTCCACGGATCTGCAGTCCATGGATCCAAAGATATCTAGAGCATCTGTGTCAGCACCGACAGACTTCACTTCTTTGACTTGGACCTTACCCCAGTCTCTTTCAACTCTGATCTTATCAGATTGGGAAGAGGTTCGGAACTGAAATGTCTGAGCCTGAGCCCCAGGGGGCAGGTTGAGTTTAAAACTTTTGCATCCATCTCTCTACCTCTCAGGACATCAACTCTTGTTAGCTCAGCTCCAAATCTAGGATGAGTCACCATTGGTGGAGTTCTCTCAGTCCAGGCTCCTTGTGAGTCCTCCTCAATTCCAATTTTCAGCTCAGTATTCGATGCCTTTGACAGGGTTCTTACTACCAGAGAAGGGGGTACCTCTTTCATGTTCAGATCCATTCTGACCCCTTTCTTTTTCTGCTCTGACATTTGCGCCTCTGCATTAACAGAGACAGTCAGCTACCAAAAGTATTGGGGAAGTGCTTGCACTAAGCTCCCAGTCTGATTTAGATGCGTCATCTACAGCTCCCCAACTTCGGGTCCATAAGAAAAAGACTTGTAAAAGAAAACATATAGATTCATCACCCAAATATGTCATGGAAGACACAGATTTGAATGAGGGGGGAGGTTCATCTAAGCACCCTTCAGAGAGGTCATCTTTGGCAAAATCCTGGAACTGATGAAGTAGAAGAGGTTTGGTCCACCATTGTACCTTCCCAGGAAGAATCCATATTCCTAGAGGCATTCGCCTGGTTCATCTACCACCTGGGTGGCTCCTCTTCTTGATGGTCTCATTGATTTGGTGGCTCAGACAACTTGGAAAGAACCTGACATAGTTGGGCAAATACTAAAGAAACCTGACAAGTCTTGGCAGCTCCTAAAGATAGGACACATTGGATTTAAGGTCCCCCGGTAGATGGCTGTAGCCACCAAAAGGAAACTCTCCAAAGACATTATGTCTGTTCATCTCCCTAATAGGGAATCTAGGGCACTGGACAGATTTGAAAAATGGATTTATGCTTCAGCACCTTTTTCCTTAGAGCAGTGAATTACCTGTCTCAAGTCACATGCTTCCAGAGAGATTTGACCAAAGATCTTATTTCTCTCTCTCGAGCAATTTGTCAGTGGACATCCAGAAAAATTTGGAATTCCAGCTATCTACCTATCAAACATCTCCATATGTCTGCTGTCAAATGCAACTGATGGAACAGACAGAGAGGCAGGGACTGGCACAGCCATACCCCGTCGTGTCTGGATGTGCTTGTTTGATTTTGTGGAAAGCTTCAAGACGTCCTTCCTTAATGCCCCTTTTGATGGTTTCACTCTCTTTGGATCAAAAGTTAAGGACACACTAACCAGAGCAAGCAGGATTGTAAGACTCCTTTTGCTAAGGGAATCTGCTTCTCCATTCCTTAAAGGATCTTCTTAAAGAATCAGTTAGGATTATGGAAGATGTGGTTCAGAAAATTTCAGGGTTTTTACAAAAAACAAGGATTTCATGGACCCTTTTCTGTGAAATCCTTCCAGCACACCTGAAGAGTTGCCGACTGCCACCAGAGTGTGCTTATTTCTGCACCAACAAACCTGGCAGGCCATTACCTCAGACTCATCTGTGCTGCAGATAATCACCAGAGGATGTACCATTCCCTTTCTTTATTCTCCCTAGCCAAGAAAAATGATTCCACTAGTACCACCTTGCAAGATGGAATTCTCTACATCAGAAGTCAAAAAGCTGTAAGAAAAATTAGTTATTCAACAGGGCCAATTCTGGACCTATGTTATTTAATCTAGTTTGTGGAGCAGACTAAATTCTGGATGGTCACAGTTCAGTCCATTCTGCCTCTACTCATGACTCAATGCACTCATCAGATCTCCAATATGCTTATTATCATGTAAAGATAAACAAGCAATCAAGGTCATTCCTCCATTTCAGGCTGGGAGCCAATCATTACCAATTCAGAGCTCTGCCCTTTGGTCTCACCACAGCCCGCTGTTCACCAAATGCATGGCAATATTCACAGCCTATCTCAGGCTGCAAGGATTCCAGAGTCACAAGCCCTTTTTTTGCAGACCACCTTATCTGTTTTTTCAGAAGGATAGAGTCTCTTGAAACCAAATCCTTTGTTTATTCCTAAGATGTATCTGAATCTAATATTAATCGATAATAAAATTTCCACTGCTCTTCCCAAAAGTTCTCGAGCAAAGTAGAATATACACTACGTTTGCTTTATGTACATAGACAACTTAGATTTTATCTTTACAGGACAAAAGACTTCATAAAATCAGATTAATTACTTCTTGCGTTTTCCAAATTAAACTGGGGTGCAGTGTTTCCAAAGTCATCCTTTCTGGATGGCTGTCAAATTGTGTTTTATTTTCTTCATGGGAAACTGGGTTTACCATTCATCATCATCTTCTTTCGGCTGTTCCCATTAGGGGTTGCCACAGCAGATCATCTGTTTCCATTTCTTCCTGTCCTCTGCATCATGCTCTTTCACACCAACCGCCTGCATGTCCTCTCTCACCACATCCATAAACCTTATCTTAGGCCTTCCTCTTTTCCTCCTACCTGGCAGCTCCATCCTTTTCCCAATATACCCAGCATCCCTCCTCAGCACATGTCCAAACCAACGCAATCTCGCCTCTCTTGCTTTGTCTCCAAACTGTCCAACCTGAGCTGACCCTCTAATATACTGATTCCTAATCCTGTCCATCCTAGACACACCCAGTGCAAATCTTAACATCTTTAACTCTGCCACATCCAGCTCTGACTCCTGCCTTTTCGTCAATGCTACCGTCTCCAACCCATATAACATAGCTGGTCTCACTATCCCTTTCACTCTTATTGGTACCCGTCTATCACAAATCACTCCTGACACTCTTCTCCACCCATTCCACCTTGCCTGTACTCTCTTCTTCACCTCTCTTCCACACTCATCATTACTCTGAACTGTTGATCCCAAGTACTTAAACTCATTCACCTTTACCAACTCTACTCCCTGCATCCTCACCATTCCTCTACCCTCCCTCTCACTTACACACATATATTCTGTTTTAGCCCTGCTGACCTTCATTCCTCTCCTCTCTAAAACATATCTCCACCTCTCCAGGGTCTCCTCAACCTGGTCCCTACTCTCACTACATATCACAATGTCATCTGCAAACATCATAGTCCACGGGGCCTCCTCTCTAATCTCATCTGTCAACCTGTCCATCACCACTGCAAATAAGAAAGGGCTCAGAGCTGATCCTTGATGTAATCCCACCTCCACCTTAAACATATCTGTCACTCCCACCGCAGTCCTCACCAATGTCACACTACCCTTGTATATATCCTGTACCACTCTTACATACTTCTCTGCCACTCCCGACTTCCTCATACAATACCACAACTCCTCTCTAGGCACCCTGTCATATGCTTTCTCTAAGTCCACAAAGACACAATGCAACTCCTTCTGACCTTCTCTGTATTTCTCCAACAACACTCTCGGAGCAAATATTGCATCTGTAGTGCTCTTTCCTGGCATGAAACCATACTGCTGATCACTAGTCATCACCTCCCTTCTTAACCTAGCTTTCACTACTCTTTCCCATAACTTCAAGCTGTGACTGATTAATTTTATCCCTCTGTAGTTACTGCAGCTCTGCACATCACCCTTATTTTTAAAGATAGGTACCAAAACACTTTTTCTCCACTCCTCAGGCATCCTCTGACTTTCCAAAATTTCATTAAACAATCTGGTTAAAAATTCCACTGCCATTTCTCCTAAGCACCTCTATGCTACCACTGGTATGTCATCTGGGTCATCACTTCCATAGTTTTTCAACAAAATCTGCCCATTGATGAAATTTGTGCTGCTGCAACATGGTCAACTGTTCACATCATTGTGTCTCATTATAAAATGGATGTACAATCCAGATCACACTCCTCCTTTGGATCTCTTGTGCTCAGGAATATCCTTCCTTGATGCCTCCCAGGATACTGGTAGCTAGAGAACCTGTCCTATCTGTTCAATCAGACAAAAATGGGCATTATTGGATATGAAAGTTATGTACTCACCATAATGATAAATCTGTACTGTCTTATTTTCATCTGGTTCAACATCCCTCTCTCCTTCCTGCTTCCAAACTGTCACCTATAGTACCTTGAAGGATGGGTAGTACTCTAAGGAGTCTTGCAAACATCACCCTCAGCTGGTTATTCTTCCTCCTATATTTAGATAACTTTATATGTTTGCTTTGAGCATAATTTTCTATAATATATCAAATATATTTGTGGGCAAACTTGATCTGAGGTATTCAAAGAGAATCAGAGAGGGATTATGGGTAGGAGAGGAGTCAGAGCCCTAGATGCATGCATTTAGGGGTGCTGAGGCTGGATCAGAGTCAGATCCGAGTCCAATCTGTTGAACCAAATGAAAATAGGACAACACAGATCTATCATTATTATGAGTACATAACTTTCATCCCCCTCACAAAAGTAAAAAGTAATGCCCGTTTAAAAATTACTAAAGTCACATGACAGTCAATAAACCAACTTTTTCCTAGCTTAAAACTTATATTTTCACAGAAAAAAGGTTCACTCTGTCACAAAAAGTAAATGTGCATGTTTTTTTTTTTGGATGAGACATTAAAGAGAGGCTGGCCCCATCTGCTTGAGGTGGTGGCAGCTCAGGTGGATGTAAAAGATCCCACAGCACTTACTGAAAACAGTAAGAGAAGTTCCTTGGTACCCTGATCATACCTCTCAACTGTACAGATTTTTGCCTCACATTTTTGGTCCATTTTTCATAAAATTGTAGTTTTTTGGTAAATTAGTGGCAAATCATTAAAGATCCAAGTTAGAAAATAATGACAGACATTTGAGTTTCATACTTCATACCCTTCCGAAAATTCATGCCAATGCAAAACCTGTCATTTTATCAACTTTCTAACATTTTAAGAGCAATATTTAAAAATTGTCCCTATTTTTAGGCATTTTTCCATCTTGTATTTATGTCTTTGTCTGGATTTCTTGCTCTAAGAGGTTGAGACGTATGGATACAACCCATATAGCTAGGGCTACTGTAGCAGATATAATGACAAACATCTCTTTAATGCTTAGACAGCATGTGAAAAAGGTTCTTAAGCAGCTGCAAATGCAGTTTATTAAAAATGCAGCAATGAAAACTCATTAAGTTACTTGGTATAGAAACTAGGAAATCTACAGGAATAAACATTCTACAAATGAAATAAGCATATACCCTACCTTTATTTTCACAAAACTCCTCACAGAAGACAGGTATTCTTCTCCAACATTATCTCACTCTCAGAAATCACTGGGGCATCATGTTTGTCTCTTTTCATGAAGAAAACTGACTTCCAGTCATAGGCAGAGATATTTCACTAGCATCACCTTTGACATTTAAGCTATCATACCATCAGTACTGTGCACCATTATCATATAAACTGAAAGTCTTATCTCACTATTAGCCCTTGAAATTGTGAGACCTAAAAATTAAAAGCTTGCATCTGACTGTATTTATCAAGTTTGCTCCTGTGTCATGGAATTTCTTACCCCAGCATGTCACAAATTAACAGAAGTATATGTACAGGTTTAACTAATTTAACATCTGTGAGTACACTTTTCCATGGTTTTAAGGCAATTGATGACAAACTTAATCACAAAACTGCACTTAAGTACAGTAGTCTGTCATGTTGTATTGTTCAGTGTACTACTTACTGATAGTCGTTAAGATGCAAACTCTTTTGGTGTGTGTTTGTCATTAACCCTAAATAATCATTGAGGTTATTTAGTTTAAATACCGGGTCCATTACTGCACGTGTATATGACCTTCTTGTCTTCTGTTGCTCTAATTGCTATTTCATACATTACAATTTATTTCAGGCATTGTACATGGGACACTAAGCTTAAAATATGTGTAAAATTGTTTTCACTCCTTGCTCTTTTTTGGCCCAAGTCAGGGCAGAAATGGCCTCTGGACCAGTCTACTTACACAGTTAACAAATAAACAAACAACAACTAAATAAATATACATAAAATGCTGGCAAAAATGTATGTTCTCCTTGAACTGTCAGCTTACATACACAGATCCAGTACCTTTACAGTGTGCAATAGCCAAAGAACTTTACTGTATGTCAGAATGTATTTTGTTGCTTCTCATGCGACAGGGCTCCAAATTAAGTATACTTCAATGATAATTAGGTCTTAATTAGTTTAGCACCATACCTATTAGCTGTTGAGGGGAGGTTTCTTTATATTTTTAATGTTTTTCACTGTATATATTAACAAAGTAGTTTTTGTATATTAAGCTATATCCATGGATATATTTTGAGAGGTGCTAGAACAGTATGGTGTCCCAGTGCCGCTGCTGAATGCTATTTGGTCCTCCATATTTGCGGACCATCAGTGGAATGAAAATCAATACATCCAAATAAAAAGCCACGTGTTATGGCTCTGACTCAAAAGAGAGAGGAGTGCTGTTTGCAAGCATGAAGGAAGAAGGCATCCCATGCACAGCAGTTTAAGTATCCTAGGGTCTTGTTCTTAACAGATGGCACATGGGATGAAGAGACTGACCACTTAAGAGGTGCAACAGTGGCTCTACTGAAGGCATCAAACTACAGAGTGAAGCAAGTGTAGATTCAAAGGATACAGTTTTACAGGTGACTGTATGTCCCTTTGTCTAACCAAAGGGATGAGGCTGCAGTTATAAGTGACACAAGTCGACTTCAGAGGATTGCTGGGTTAACTCTGCATAACAGAGTAAAGAGACTACTAACCTGACATGAGCTAAAATGTACAGTCACTTCTCTGACAGTCTGAGGCATATTAAATGAGGTGGCTTGGAAACCTAGTGAGGATCCCCTTGATATTTCATATGCAGCAGGTAGACAACACTCAGTCCACTTGGAAAAAGCCCTCACATACATCCTAGACAGGCTGAAGAGACAGTATCTTATAGCTTGCCTGGAAATGACAGGGAACACTGCAGGATGAGCTGAAGACTTCTGCAGGGTACAGGAAGATATGGTCTGCCCTGTTCATCTTATATGGCAACCCTCACTAGGACAAGCAGTTTAGAAGGCAGATGCAGGGGACAGATTTAGGACAGTTTTCATTTTTGTTCCTCCTTTGTTTGATGGTGATAGACTAGGCACCCACCAATGTTCCATAATGTAGAGCTAATCTGAGGAAACTGGATGCCACCAGAAATTTTACTTGTAAGTCAGGGCACAGGGTGAGAAGCAGGCAGTAAACTCATGATAAGGAAACATATCATTTAATAAAGGCACACTTGCAGTTTCATGAATAGGATGTTTCTTTAATTCAAGCATGGATTACTGACTGGGCACTGACTAGCATTCCATACTGTGGGAGTGGACAAATGGGATCTGGGTATCCCGCTCCCATGTTTTTTGCATATTTATTTGTTTGGACATGGCGACAAGTTGGGTGAAAGGCTACCACCCAGTTTCCAACAATGGATTAGTATTTGGAATCACTGCCTTCATGTTTCACTACATTATTCTACCCCCAAACCTTATTTGCACAGTATGTAAAAGTATTTAATAAAAAAAAGTACTGCAACATCATGCAATACTTGATGCTAGTATGCTTACATATCACTATAAAAGTGGCACAGTTAACAGCACAACACTAAAGCATTGCTCTTGTTTGTCTCGTATCACAGAAAAATAGCCACTTTTTAGATTAGGGAGTAAGGAAAAGTTATTCTCTACTGAAATAAATGGTGTTCAGAGTTAACATATATTTTGAAGAGCGAATACAATAAAGTAGGCTTTAACACTGCTGAAAAAAATGCCTGGCACCAAACAGAGCAGCTCCCTTAAAATGTCAATATTTATTTCATAAATTCATGTTATACTTTCTATCACCACTGATACATATTTGCTACAATACCATGAACTCACCTGCAGAGACAATGTAATCCTCATCAGGTAAGGCAAGAAGTCTTGACACTTTTTTAGGGCTATGGGCTTCAACCATAAACTGCCTGCAACCTTCATTCCAGTCTAGTACTGATAGGAAACCATCTTCCTGTCCAACTATTAATAGATACCTAAAAAGGCAATAGTCTTATCAATGTCATTCAATGAGCAAAACAAATGATTAAGACAGCAAATATGTGAACTGATTCCTAAGGACTAATGGCTAGTTGGCAGCTGGGTGCCTTGAAACAATGGCTCAGATGACCTTCTTCTAATCAACAGTTCATTTAAAGGAATGGTTGATTTCAAGGTTGTCAGTATATCTCTTAGTGTTTGCCTAGTTACACATCCTCCACCTCACCCTTTGTTTTATTAGTAGAAGAAAATAAAAGTTGTGCTTGGCACAAAAATTAGCAAGTGGTTAAGTTATATTTTTTTAATATTTAATATTCTAGTTTAACTATATACAATAAAAATGTATAAAACCAGTGTGATCACCACAGATTCGGGAATAAAACCATTTTGATGCCGAATTAAAAACATCAAATAAAAACTACAAATGAAAAAGATGAGCGCTTTTGGGTATTCCACCCTTCTTCAGATCTAGTAAAAGCACGCTATACAAGAAAATATATATATATAAAAAATTTAAAGTCCATTAGCCAATCAAAAATGAAAATACAGTCCACACCTCCCATGATGTAAGTATTATCAATCAGAGGCAAGATTGTCACTCACACCTCCCATGATGAAATCACAATTATCATACAGAAGAACTATTTCCAAAGTTTCCTCCCCTTAAGGATGGGCTTCAAAGGTACATTACCATTCAAGCCAGGTGATTTGTTGGCTTGTAACTCAGTAATCCAGTTAATTTCTATATGTTCAGTTACATCAGAAATGTTTTCATCTTGGATATTCTCTGAAATAGTTTGTAGCTCCAAAAAGCTGAAACCATGCCCCTCGTTGAACATAATGTATCTCATTAGTGGGCTCTTGCTGTCTTTAAGATGAATGTCACTTATGTGCTTTGATATTCTCTCTTTTAGTTGTCTGTCTTATTTTCCAATATAAAATGCTTCACAAGAGTCACATACAGCAACATATACAACATGTTTAATTCTTCAGTTTGTGTAAGTATTGCATTTATATCGTCTACCAATATCGGATGCATAAAGTCGTTCCTATTTGAAATATATCTGAAGATGAGCATGCTCTATAAGGAGAAGTGCCAGAAGTTGTCAATGTTTTGTGCAGTACAGCATAAAAGTTGTTTAAGATTACAGTTCCTCTTAAAAGTAAAAGAGGGAACATCACCTACAATGTCTCTCAAATCAGGATCTGCCTTTAATATTTTCCAATTGTTTTTAATTATCTCACATATATAGTTAATATCACTTGTATAAGTGAAAACCATTCGATTTTTCATGGTCTCTGTCTGTCTGTCTATAATATGTATCTGTCCTGAGAGAAAAGGTTTCCCAATGGTATTTCTAAGTACCATCATCATCTGAATTTGGCAATTAACTTCATCTGATTTATATCCTCTCTCTCTCTCTAAAGAGTTGTCCTGAACCATGCATGGCTTTCTTAAAATCTTCATCCTCCATATGTAATTTTGAGGTTCATAAAAACTGTTTTTAATAACATTACGAAAAGTATGTGGGGGTGCATACTCATTCTATGCAAACAACCGTTTTTCCAGCAATTTTTCCTATATAATGAGGTGTTGATATTACCCCGTTGCATCTCTAGTTCATAGGTTCATAGATGTTTACTAGGCTAACAACCACATGGACCTTTTTAAGCCTAGCCATGCATCCCAAATATCTGACAAGTTCTGATAACCTTGATAAATGTAAGCATGGACCTGGGAAATGAACCATTTAAAGGTTACCTGCCTGTATCAGAGACAAAAGTGCCAAAGCAGGTATGAATTTCCAGGTTCCAATCCAATTGTCCAAGTTACACTTGAACTGGATTAGGGAGGAACTCTGCTTCACATGGATGGGGAGCCTGTACCATAGACGAGGTAGTTTCTGGGATATATACCTATCTCTCCAGCAGGTCCTATTTATATCACAGGCAAGGCTTAAATCTTTAGAATGGGTAATTCTAGTACTGTTTGTTTTGTGGATATGCAAGTGGTCCATCAGAGTGGGGTCTGACAATGCCCTGTATGCCAGGCATAGATCTCCCCTCAAAAGCCTGTAGGAGACAGAATACAGGGATATGGCCTTGATGTGGTCTACATAGGCCATATTACTTATGCTCTGTATTCTTTTAGTGAGGAATCTCTGTGGACATTCCAGCTGCTGGATATATCTGGTTAGATACATACCAAAGGGGGCATTGTACTCAGTGACAGGTTTGATAAATGCTGAATACAGTGGAACAATGACTTCCATGGACTTAGATGCCATACCTTTGTTTATAAGTTGCGCAACATAGCATGATTTCCTCACCACTGTAGACATGTGATGATCATAGGCTAGATTACTATCTATGTGTTTCCCTAAGTCACTGACTACTGGGTCAACTCTAAGGGGTGTGTTGTCAGTATGATAGTTACCAGGGATGGATGACTTCCCAAAGGATACTATTATGCATTTCCTGGCATTTAGTTTTAGTCCATGGCTCTGACACCAGTTGTTTGTCTGTGTCAGCCCCTCCTGGAGAACATTTGTGTCACTGTGAGATTAAATGACCGCTCTTAATTTGCAATCGTCTGTAAATTTAGTCAACCAGAGACCAGTGACATTGGCCTTGACTTCTCAGAAGTAAATTCCAAAAAAGAGAGGCCCAAGGACTGATCCCCGAGGGACTCCACTTGTGACTGGCCTCTTTGTAGAGGAGGACTCCCCAATTCTAACTTCTTGGGTCCTATGAGCCAGTTGGGTATCCACCAGGTGACATACGGGGTTGTACCTAACCTCTTGAGTTTGTCAACAATGCCCGAGTGGGGTATTGTGTCAAATGCCTTGGCCAGGTCAAGGCAGGCAGTGTGAATGATTTTGCCCATATCCATTTGGTCACTTGAACATCTAGAAAAGTAGTCATAGACTCTGAGAAATATATTGTAAATTTCAAGAAGTCTGTTGTAGCTTCTAAATATTCAATAAAACGGTCCAAATCCTCCTTGGTGTCATTCCATAAAAAAATAAATGTCATCAACAAATCTTTTATAGAAAATCAAGGCTGGTAAATATGGATTATTGTCATTATAAATGTGAATAGATTCCTGATAAGCTAAGACAAGGTTCGCATAACTATTGGCACAGGGGGTGCCCGAGGCAACCCCCCCATCTCTGCCAACAGATGTCCTTGTCAACAATTATTTTCCAAAACTATGTCCAAAAGAAAACATAACAGTTCAATCTTATGAGTATCAAAGTTGCTCTTGTCACTTAAGAAACTCTTAATGGCAAAAATACCCTATTTATTGGGAATAACAGTAAACAAGCATTGTATATCTAATGTTACCATCAAGAATGGACCTGTTTTATGCTTCCTATTCAAATGCTGTGACAGCATGACTACAGATTACATCCAGCTGGAACAAGGGGGGGATAAGTGTAAAGCAGGGGCAGAAAGAGGAGGAGAGCTTCTACTGACTGTAAAGAACAATGATGACATGGCAAGAGGCAACAGACAAACTCTTCGGTGAGCGCAATATGCCCTTTTAAACAAAGGTCTGAGTTTTGTACCGGCAACCAGATCAGATTTAAGTGATATATTCCTGAACTTAAGATTCTTTGGACATAATATAATGTTAAAAACTATGTTTCCCAATGAGTCTTCTGATGTTTCTAAGAAACCGAGTATATTTATACCACAGAATAATGCTACTATGAAATGTTCCTACAAGTCTGTGAAACTGAGATTTCTCAGAAATTTAATGAACCAAAGCACTGTTTTCACAGTTTGAATAAGGAAGAAGCATATGCCCTGTGACAGCTTAGAATGAGTAGAGATATTGTCATAAGAACTGCTGACAAAGGGGGGTGGTACTGTTGCTATGAATCGTGAACACTATTACTAAAAAATGAATGAATTATTGATTGCTGCATCCACTTATAAGAAAATCAACAGATTGA
This sequence comes from Protopterus annectens, assembly GCF_019279795.1. NCBI lineage: Eukaryota > Metazoa > Chordata > Ceratodontiformes > Protopteridae > Protopterus > Protopterus annectens. The sequence goes on from NC_056732.1 coordinate 1,766,697,047, forward strand.
TGGCTAATAACATGACTGAGAACATTAAAGACAAGCTAAGAATTCTATTAATGTCCAATAGGATTACTCAGGAACTATTTAACTACTTCTTCATTGAATATTCAGTTATTCCAATTATAAACTGGCTCCCTAAAGTGGATAAATATGGGGAAGACCCACCGATACGACCCATAGTGTCTGGGAATTGTTGGGCAATTGAGCTCATTTCCATATTTAGTGAACATCAATTTAAGCAAGTTTTGGCTCATGCCTCGACTATAATTAAGGATACAAGAAAATTTTATACATGCTGTCACAGCATTTGAATAGGGAGCATGAAATAGATTAGCTCTTGATGGTAACATTAGTTATACAAAGCTTGTTTACTGTTATTCCCAACAAATATGGTATTTTTGCCATTAAGAGTTTCTTAAGTGACAAGAGCAGCTTTGATACTCATGGGATTGAACTGTTATGTTCTCTTTTGGACTTAGTTTTGGAAAATAACATTTTTATTTTTGACAAGAACATCTATTGGCAGAGATGTGGGGTTGCCATGGGCACTCCCTGTGCCAATAGTTATGCGAACCTTATCTTAGCTTATTGGGAATCTGTCAAATTTATAATGACAATAACCCATATTTACCAGCCTTGATTCTCTATAAAGGATTGTTGATGACATTTATTTTTTTATGTAATGACACCAAGGAGTGTTTGGACTGTTTTAGTGAATATTTAGAAGCTACGACACACTTCTTGAAATTTATGATTGATTTTCTAGATGTTCAATTGAATAGAGATGCAACAGGTAATATCAACATCTCATTATATAGATGGAATTGCTGGAAAAACAGTTGTTTGCATAGAATGAATATGCACCCCCACGTACTTTTTAAGATGTTATTAAAAACAGTTTTTACGAACCTCAAGATTACATACGGAGGATGACCATGCATGGCTTTCTTAGAATCGTCATCCTCAAAATTACATATGGAGTATGACGATTTTAAGAAAGCCATGCATGATTCTGGACAAGTCTTTAGAGAGAGAGACAGGATACAAATCAGATAAAGTTAATGCACAAATTCAGATGACAATGGTACTTAGAAATACCATTGTAAAACCTTTTCTATCAGGACAGACACATATTATAGACAGACGGACAGAGACCATGAAAAAATGAATGGCTCTCACGTATACAAGTGATATTAACTATATATGTGAGATAATTAAAAACAATTGGAAAATATTGAAAGCAGATCCTGATTTGAGAAATATTGTAGGTGATGTTCCCTCTTTTACTTTTAAGAGGAATTGTAATCTTAAACAACTTTTGTGCTATAATGCACATCTAACTCAACACAAAACACTGATAACTTCAGGCACTTTTCCTTGTAGAGCATGCTCATCTTGAAAATCAAATAGGAAGGACTTTCTGTATCCTATATTGGGTAGATGACATAAATGCAAATACTTATGCAAACTGTAGAACAAAATATGTTGTGTATGTTGCTATATGTGACTCTTGTGAAGCATTTTATATTGGAAAAACAGATAGACAACTAAAGGAGTGAATATCAAAGCACATAAATGACATTCACCTTAAAGACAGCAAGAGCCCACTAATGAGATATATTATGTTCAACGAGGGGCATGGTTTCAGCTTTTACAAACTATTTCAGAGAATATCCGAGGTGGGAACATTTCTGATGCAAGTGAACGTATAGAAATGAACTGGATTATTGAGTTACAAGCCAACAAATCACCTGGGCTTGAATGGTAATGGACATTTGAAGCCCACCCTTAAGGGGCAGAAACTTTGGAAATAGTTCTTCTGCATGATAATTGTAATTATATTATGGGAGGTGTGAGTGACAATCTTGCCTCTGACTGGAAATACTTCCATCATGGGAGGTGTGGACATATATATATATATATATATATTTTTTTTTTTGAATAGCGTGTTATTACTAGATCTGAAAAAGGGTGGAATACCTTAAAGTGCTCATCTTTTTCATTTGTAGTTTGTATTTGATGTTTTTAATGCAGCATTAAAAGAGTTTTATGTCCGACTCTGTGGTGACCACACTGGTTTTGTACATTTTTATCATGCTTATTTTCCTACAGTGTGGCTCTTTGGTTGCCATTCTTTGTGTTTTCGGATTTTAATATACATACATACACACACACACACATATATATATATATATATATATATATATATATACATATACACACACACACATATAAATACACACACACACACACACATATATATATATATATATATATATATATATATATATATACAGACACACACAATATATGTATGCATATACATATATACGTACATATATCAATCCAATACACTATTGCTGTATTCCAGTGAGCATCCAATTTAATTTTTTTTTTAAATTTCCATTCACTTGAAGAATGGATATGCAAGAGACTAACAAAATTACTTGACGCTTAGTAGAAAGAGCAGTTAGGTTAGTGAACCCCATGTATCTTAACTAGTTAACACTTGTAATCATAAGCATACATATGCATCAATACAATCCAGAGCTGCCTGGGCTTTAAGCCCCCATACAGTCCAAATATTACTATTTTTTTTCACTTAAGCAGTGTGCTACTATAAAAAGAAGCTATGTCTTACCATAACGTTCCATCTGTGTTATTGATCTTCGTTCATTCATTACTCCCTACCCTCTGTCCCCCTCCAGAGGTGGTAAGACATAACTTCTTTATCTGATGTTGTTCATCTTCGTTCAGAGTCCCCAGCTACCTGAATCCCTGGGCGGCTCTCATGGAAGGACATTCCTGAGCACCATGGAACCAAAAGAAGCTCTTCCTCTGGAGGCCAAATCCAATTTGTAATGGAGGATAAAAGTATGGGGGTTGGCCCAAGCAACAGCTGAGTAAATGTCATTGAGGGATGCCCTAGCATGGAAAGCTGCTGAAGTTGCCATTGACCTTGTAGAATGGGCTTTCACTTTGTGAGGCACAGATATGTTGTTCTTTTTGTAGATGAAGGTAATGCAATTTCTCAACCACAACGCTAATGTAACTTTAGAAACACGACAACCTAGTCTTGGTCCAGAAAAAGTCAGAAATAGTTGGTCCGATTTATAGGTAGATTTTGTTCTGTCCAAATAAAAATGGATTTGCCTGTGAAGATCTAGGGAGTGCATGCAATACTCTCCCTTGTTAGAATGATTAGGAAAAAATACTGGGAGGTCAACAGACTGGTTGATAGATCACTCTGATACAACTCTGAGTAAAAAGGAAGAATTAATTCTCAGTGAGACTCTATCCTTATGGAAAATAAGGTAGGGACATTTGATGCATAAGGCTTGAAGTTCTGACAGACATCTGGCCGATGTGATAGCAACCAGAAACAAAGTTTTCCAAGAGAGGTACTTTAAATCACATGAAGATGCAGGTTCAAAGGGGGGTGCTGTTAGGGCTTGCAGAACCAAAGCCAAGTCCCAAGGTTGTACTGGTTCTATAAAGGAGGTTTTAGGTGAAATACGCCCTTCAAGAAAGTCTTACAGTGTCTGTGTGACATGAGTGAAGAGTCCTGGAAGCCAATGTGGAAATTAGAAATGGCAGCTAAATAAACATGAACAGTAGAGGCTGATACTCCAGATTGAAAGAGATCTGATAAGTAATCTAATACCACCAAAAATGGAGCTGACAAGGGGTCCAATTGTTTGTTCGCTGCCCATAATGTAAACCTTTTCCATTTGCTGAGATAGATTAACCTGGTGGATGATTTATGAGATGCAATAAGAATATTGTGCACCGGGGAGAAGAGGTTATCCTGCCTGCCAATCATTGGAAGTGGAGAAGCCAAGCTGTCAGCTTCAGGTTTGTTAGATCGGAGTGAGTCAGACCCTGCGGATGGGAGATCAATGTCAGAGTTGAATTGAGAATCCATGGTTAATCTAGCAGGTAAGGCCAGAGGAAGGGGAACCAAACTTGTCAAGGCCAATATGGAGAAATGAGGATTACTTTGCTCTTCAACTGCTGTGCTTTCTTCAAAAATTGGGAAATGAGGGGTAGAAGACGGTAAGCATAAAGCAGACCCAGGGGCCAAGCGTGGACTAGAGTGTCTTTCAGTGACTGTCCCTGGGGGGGGGGGGGTGGGATCAGGTCAAGGTAGGTGCTGCTGCACTTGTAGTTGATTGGGGAGGCAGACAGACTGCAGCAAGGCTGGCCCCAATGATTGAAAATTTTTGCAGCTATCACAGGATTGAGGGACCACTCATGAGGTTGTAGAATACGCCTGCTCAATTTGTCCACTATCATGTTGGAACTCCTGGGAATGCGCATTGCAATTAGAAAGCGGTTGGAAGCTATCACCCATTGCCATATTTTCAAGGCCTCTCGACATAACAGGTAAGATCTGGTGCCCCCTTGTTTGCTGATGTACCATACTACTGACATGTTGTCTGACTGGATTGCAATAATCCCTGATGGAAGGATCGAGTGAAATGCTTGCAGCTCTAATTGTACCACCCTCAGTTCCAGGACACTGAAAGGCAAATGAGCATCTGTCTCCAAACAGGTGCCTTGGACCGAGTTTCTCTGACATACCCCCCACCCTATCAGGGAGGCATCTGTGGTCACCGTAGCTTTTGGCTGATGGGGGCTGAAGGGGTGAGACCATTGTTGGGGATTTTGAGATGTCCACCAAAGCAAATCTTGCTTGCATCTCTGAGTTACACTTATCTGAAAAGACAAAGGATGTTGTAGAGGGTACCACTGAGTGAGAAGTAGTCACTGAAGAAGTCTCATGTGGAACTTGGCCAGAGGAACAGTGGTGATCGAGGCTGCCATCAACCCCAAGAGTTGGAGTATGGACCAGGGTGAGGATTTGTGGTAACAGAGTAACGGCTGAACCTATTGTCTTATTCTTTGAAGTCTGTGATCCAGAAGAGATGCTGTGCAATTCCTCGTGTCTAACAGGACTCCGATGAGTTCTAAAGATTGCGTTGGAGTTGTGTTGGACTTCTCCCAGTTTATAGTGATTCCCAGGTGCTGAGCTGTGAGCAGAATGTAAGCTAGGGCTTCCTCCAGTAGACACTTGGTCGGGGCGGTAAGGAACCAGTCATCTAGGTATGGAAACGCCTGGAATCCTTGAAGTCACAGGTGAGTGATAACCACTGCCATGCATTTGGTGAACACTCTGGGGCTGTAGACAGACCAAAGGGCAGTGCTCAAAATTGGTAGTGGCGGGCTCCTATGCAGAAGTGGAGGTATCTTCTTGAGCACTTGTCCACTTTTATATGGTAATACGCATCTTGAAGATCTATAGAGCACATCCAATTATCTTCTTCCAAAAGAGGAAGGATAGACTGAACCATGACCATTCAGAATTTCTCTGTTCTTACAAATTTGTTTAGTGTGCTGAGATTCAGAATCAGTCTCCAGTCCCCTGTCTTTTTTGGCACTGAAAAAAATATTGAGTAAAAACCCGATCCTATCTGGTCTGGGGGCCCATTTGGATGACTCTTTTTTATAGCAGCTTTTGGATTTTGTGTGCTGCTGCTTCCCTTTAACTGGGTGGGACATCGGGTAAATTTATGGGTGAAGTTGGACAGAGATGGAAGGGAATGCGGTAGCCTCTGGATATTATCCATTGTACCCAAGAATCAGTGGTAATGGTTTGCCAGGCAGTGGGATACAAGGAAAAATGACCCCCGACTGCTTCCAGAGGTGAGCAGTCGGGCAACGCTTCAGGAGCGCTGGTAGGGTTGCCCAGGGAAAGAATCTCTGGAACCCCGATTTCTTGGACCTCCCCTGCCTCGAAGGGGCATCTTACATTGGAATTTCCCCCTCTGCCCTTAGGGGAGAACTCAGCACATGCATCACGGAAAGAGCCCTGTGATTTTCTGTGCCACATCTTCCCGCTCCTTTGATTTCTGGAGTAGAATCGTTGAGGGCTGGAGTGCCAGACACCAATGGCAGCCAGGGTCTTACCAACTTGTTTGCACCTTGCCAGCATATCTTTAACCTTTGGGCCAAAAGATGAAGTGGCCTCGGTGGGGGAATTCATAAAGGAAGCCTTAAAGGAGTCCACAAAGTCACAAATGTGCATCCAGGAATGACGTCTCATGACTATGCCTGCACCTGCTGCTCTAGCTGCTTCTTCAGTTGTGTGTAAAATGAGCTGCATGGAAGAATTGGATATCAATTCCAGGGTCATGCACCTCATCAGAAACAGCTCCTGCCAAGTTTTCAGAGAGTTGGTTGATAAGGTCCCCCTGGAACCTCATAAAGTGTGCCATGTAGTTCAAGGACCTTACAGCGAAGGTCGATGAAGCAAACACATACTTCCTGAGTCTGTCTATCCCCCATGACTCCTTGTTGGGCAGATGGACAGTCTGGCTCTCTTCTGCCAAGTCTTTTTTAGTTGCAACCGCCACCACCATGGCATCTACTGGAAGACCTTATGATCAATGAGGATGTTCAGTAGGGGGAGATAAAATTTTGTCAGGCCTCCGAGGTATAGCTTCCAAAGTGTCAGGAACCTTCCATTCATGCTGGATGATGAGCTGGACAAGCTCCTCTGCTGGTGGGGTAACCCAGGAGGTAGAGGGCTGGGCACAAAAGGCCTGCAGGAATACGGATTCCGCTGAGGAAGGGTTGGAGGACTTTCAGTCGCCCCTCTGTCTTAGGATCTCGAGGATGTCACCAAAGGACATCTCATCAGAGGGTGACCGTGGGGACCCTTCCCTGTCATCAAATTCCATATCTTTGGTTAGAGACTCCTCAGTGGAGTCCATGTGCTTCCTATTGCACGATGCCTTGCAAGGGACTTCCTCAGTGGGGAGCTCTGGGGAAGACTGTCAGGAGGGGATCTCCAGGGGGTAGAAGCCTGAGGCCCTTGTGCCTGGGGTCCAGTAGTTTTGGCTTGCGGCAGTTGCGGCACAGTGGGGGGAAAGGACTCCGACATGGATGTTTTGGCAGCAGAGGCAAGTGCCCTCTCCATGGCCTGGAAGGCTGGACCACCCGAAGATGGATGGGAGCCCAGAACTGAGCATGACAACCTTGGAACTGGGGTCACACCCTGCTCCGATGAGCCAACCCCCAGACCAGGAGTCTCAAGAAAAAATTGGCATTGAACCAAGAACACCTACCCCCACGGCACAGCCACTAGCTTGAGAAGGGCCAGGTGCTCATTGCACTGAGGGCTACAAGGATAACTCTGGCTCCAAAGTGAGGTCCACTGTTGGTGTCGAAGGAAGGGAAGCTGCTGTTGGAGGAAGGGGCTTTGATGCTTCCCTGGATGCTGAAGGAGGAGTATAAGCAGGAGTCTATGGAGAAATACGGTCACCTGCAAGAGGGAGCGCAGCTTTAGATGGGTGAGTGAGTTCCCTGGCCACAAGCAACTGGTCGACAAGTCGCAACACATCCTGTTCTGAGAAGCTCCTGGTTGACCTCATAGAGAGACCTGATAGAAATTCTGGCCTGTCTAATAAGGGGCTGCACTGATTTCTGACAAAAGGATCCAAGGAGGGAGAGAACTTAGTTTTTGTAAGATCGTGTGATGCAGAGCCTGGAACTGAGGGTGTCTACACTGAGGAGAATGGTGCCAGGGTTGTCTGTGCTGACAAAGGAGGCACCATAGGCGTTGAAGGTGTCTGCACCATAAAGGGCAGTGTGGCAAATGTTTGCACCAAAGAATATGGTGCCGTCGAAGAAGGTGTCTGCACTGGTAACAATGATGCCGAAAGTAACTGCACTGAGCAAGTCAGTACTGAAAGTCTCTGCACCATAGAGGGCAGTACTCCAAAAGTTGACTGCGTCGGCAAGGATGGAGCCGAAGGAGTCTGCACCAATGGTGCCGAAGGAAACTGTACCTGTAGAGACGGTGCCAAGAGGGACTGCACCAAAGTCAGTGGTGCCAAAAAAGGCTGTGACAAAACTGTCAGAGCCTAAGTGTCTGCACTGGGAACACCGGTGCCAGTGGTGATAAAGTAGACATAGCTGGAGTGAGAATAAACTAGGGTGGTGCCGAGGCTGGGGCTGAAAGGACCACAGATAGCAGCGCCGGACCCGAGATTTTTACCTTTTTGTGAGTCGACTCCTTGTGATCTACAGAAGGAGATGAAGTGAGTGACCTTGAGGAGGAAGAAGAAGAACGCCTCTTACGGGGTTTAGAAGGAGGGGGTGAGCCCTTCTACCCAGAGATAGCCTCACAGAAAGGAGTTTTAAGGAGGCCTTTTAGAATAAGTTTATTCTTCCTTTCATTCAGAGTCCTAGTCGAAAAATTGCTACAAATCCCACATGGAGGGTCCACTGAAAGGTGGGAAACATTCAGGCAATAAACACACAAGTCATGGCGATCAGAAAGCGGTAACTTATGGCTGCATTCTTTACATTGTTTGAAACCAGCAGTACTTTTCTTATCTGTTACTGTGATATCAAGGAGAAACTACAGCACTACTAAAAAGGTCAAGAAACTACCCAGAAGGGTAAGAAAGGGGAAGAAGAATTACCAACAACAGTAATGGAGAATTACCTCACAGGTAGAAAGAAAAGGGAAAATACTACAGGGAGAGAGTCTCAAAGTTGCAATAGGGTAGGATTGAGAAAGTGAAGAACTGAAAACTTTCTAAACACTGATAATAGAAAAACTTCAAAAAGTTGAACATTTAGCTGAGAAAGAAGTCTTGACATGGCTGTACAGCCATGCGGCAAATGAGATGAGGTAACAGGGAGCAGAGGATTGTGGGTAGGATCTTGGCTCGAGAGTTTTTGGCTGACATGAGCTTGGTATAAGGCCGGCTCGGTTCCAAGGATGGAAACGAAAACCCATCAGTAAGGAATGAACGAAGATTAACAACATCAGATCTTCTACTACTGGCTAGTAATCCAAAATAATACACTATAAGGATATAAGGTGTCCTCCCTCATACACCCATCCTTGAAAGACCATTTCAACATCCCTGATAACTCAATAAAGATCAAATTCAATAAATACAAATTAATGAAACATGACTCATGCTGGGATTCATGGGGATACATTGTACACCTGAGCAAGGGTTGTCCCTCATAATGGTGATACACTGCAGTGTAAAGTAGACCTGAAAATCCAAATGGTAACCACATAAATGGCAAGCAGCAAGCTTTGTACAATGTTTAAATCAGGGCAAGGTTAAAGAGCTGCATGTCAACCAATCTAGAGCAGAGTAAACAGTAAGTTTTGGAGCAAGGGTATAACCACAGTCTGGCTATCACAGATCTTACAAGAATTTAAGGTAGCATACAGGATATGAGAGGCAGACTGTTAGCAACCAGGACACAGTACTAACTTAGAGCAGATTGTGAACACCTGTTCTCAGGTATTCAGTCACTTGGACACATACAAAAGAAGATGAAATTAGAGTATAGGACAGTAGAAAATGGTGTGATATAGTAAGCAGAAGTGATACATAAAGAAGGTCCAGAGAAGACACAGTATCTTTTTGTGAGGGTAGGTATTCCTTTTCATATTTTTGTAAAGAGAAGGGAAGATGGGAAAGGAGACAGAGAAATAGGGAGAGAAAAGGTAAGGAAGAGTAGTCTACAGGGGCACACACAAAAGAAAACAAACTGTATAGCTAAACATGGGTTGATGTGTACGTTATAGAAGAAGTAAACAGGCTGGAATGTGGCAAACACAAAAGGTGAAAAAATGGTGATGGGTTGGAGTGGATAATATACAAAGAGTGAGCTATAGTACAATAGGATAGAATACACTTGGCTGGGGTATGGGCAACATACTTGCTGCCAAATGGCCGAGAGTGATGTCAATTTGGTCCAGATGTTGGTTCAGATATGTAAGGTTGGCCAGCGACATGGGCCACAGTATGCTTTGATGGCCTGATAACAGGGGCTTGATGATCAAGAACATCTGTAGTGTGCTCCATAGGGAGCTCTGCAGCAGCTACCCAGTGGACCACTGAAATGTCAACACTTATCATATCTTACCAGGCAGACGAGTTGGGATACCTGCTTACCTCTCAACCATCACCGCCAAAACAGCAGAGACAGGAACCAGTTACAGCTGACCTACCTGTTGCTCTTCAGCATACTTGTGACCAGTGGGGGTGGGAAGGACAGAATAGAAAAGATTGCATTAGTGAAGCTGTTCTACAAATGTTACAGGTAATGTCATACAAATTAGTGGTTAGTCTACATACTAACTATACTGTGCATTGTGAGTCTTGACTACCTATGGCAGCCAGAAAGACTGACTTCCTGACCTGCTTGTGCTTAAAGACATAAGAGATAAAACAGGCTTCAGGTGTAGGTGCGATGCAAAGATCAGTGCAAAACTATACTCCTGTATGTATGGCAAGATAGCAAAAGCTTGGAATTATTCCTACAGCTTTACAACTAAGCAACAATTCCATGTCTATATGCAAAACAGAAGAATCATGAAAATATTTTCAAAGATTCACAATTAAACTTCAGCCTCACATGTGCATGAGACATAGCAGAAGCTTCCCATAGTGCTCACAGCCTCACAACATGCAGCAGTGCCATGACAGCTAGACAAGCAGCAGGCACAGAACACAGGCAGAACCCCACAACAGCACTACATGGAATGTCCTGATGTTTATCAGAGGAAACGGCCTTTATTAGGAACATTGCTTAGAGAAAAAAAGTTCCATTTACACTTTGAAAAACAGCAGCAATTTCAAATCCTTACAATAATATTCAGGTCTTTCCTGCCTAACCACTGCTTTCCACTGCTAGAGATCTTTGACTGGTTTTGGCGTAAGTCATCATTCCAGTGCCTGCTTTGCTCACTGGTCCTGGGCATGCTAAGTCAAACCAGGTATTCACCTTAGAAAATGGACCCTTGTAGTTCCTAAACTGGTTGCACAACATGTACAGCATTATCTTCCTATCCTTAGAACCATCAGGCTGGTACTCTTTGAGGTGCATTACTGCTGGCAACCACTGCCATGAATGTCCTGAAAAACAATATGGTGACCTGCAATTCATGCTGGAAGCATGAGTTCTGAACTGACAGCAGTTCAGGGTATTGCCATGGCAATCACTGCCATAAATGTCCTGTAAAACAATATGGTGACTAGTAATTCATGCTGGAAGCATGAGTTCTGAATTGACAGCAGCTCAGTGTACTGCCACTGTGATGTATAAAATGAACAAGTGCAAAGGCAACATGCAAAATTATTCACTCATGGTATATCACAGCCATGCTGTGGACCCTAGTCAAGAGTTATGTCATTTACATCCTTCACCAAAACATAGCTATTCATATACATACTTGGAATATAACTTCATATGAATGCATGCCGTGCAAGCTACTATTTCCTTGCAGCTTAGCAACCATTCTGCTAATTTAAATGCCAAAATGTGCACTGAAAAAAGAAGCATTATGAGCAGAAGTAGCAGCAGTATCAGTACAGCAGTCTGAAGCAAGTTTTGGTAGCAGAAAAGAAGAATTTTCAAAAGACATAATCGTGGCAATGCTGTATTGGTTTCTTAGGGGTATCATCAGTCAAGGTTCCATTGGGTGTTCTGCAGTACTGTGGGGAGAACTATATCTGTAGTATGAGTCCTTGTCCTGAAACAAAGTATAGGTATGTAGGCGGCCCGTACCCGCATATAGCCCACATGCAGTACATACAATTTAATACCTACACTGTAGTAGATGGAAGACAGCCATTATTAGGATTTCATTTTATTTATTTACAATTTGTTGACCAGGGTAGTCCCACTAGACCAATGGCTTCTTTCCAGGGGAAACCCGAAGTGATATTAATAATGACTAAAAGAATACTGACCACGACACCAGGGAATTTCCCCTTCTTTTGTTTGACAAGTGCCATGGGATCTTTAACATCCACATGATCTACCACCAACACAGGCAGATGGGACCTAAGTATAATGTCTTATCTGAAAGATGGCAAATCAGGAGTCCAGCATCCCCCAATGCTACACTGCAGTGTCAGTATTGGAAAAATTAATCCAACTACCTTGTGTGGCAATAGAACCCACAGCCTTCTGCACCAAAGGAAAGTGTGGTTGCTACCTGTTGAGCTAATGAGACTTCCAAATATAAAGAACACTATCTGTGAGCCTATGATGGATTAAACACATGGGGGCCTGCCACATGTAATACCACACACAGTAGTTCAGTGTCACATTAATATGCAGATGCCCTGTTTCTATGTTGCTAATGAGTCTAACCCTTCACCTGCAGGTCTCTGTGGGCTGTCATTTCAAGCTATAAACATGCACATGTTTGTCCCTACCACTGGTCTGTTATCCCATTGGCCCCCAGATCATGGTCAAGTGGTGGCACTGCACTCAGTTACAGTCTCATGCCATGCTCTCATTGTCACTGGAGGACACTGTCTATAAAACACAGTATCCCTGCCACAAATCCCGTGCCCCCACCCAGGTTGTGATATCAGCCAAGAATCACTGTGATCTTTGGTGCCTATGCAAGTGATAAATGTGATCCACAGCACTTTCCCTCCTGAACAGTGTATGTGGAGATGCCGGATACACAGTGTGACTCAATCATACAATGTCCAGACAAACCTTTGAGTAATGCTGCATGTATCATGTTCTGTGAGGCACCATACTATCACTGTGAACTCGTAATGGCACCACAGAGCTGAACCAAATGTTGCCATTTCATCTGCACTGCTGTGTAGTAGTCCAATCATTGTCTGGAAGAGGGTACAGCTACTCTTCATTATCTTTCGGATTCACTGCCATCGCTGAATGAGGTGTGTGTGCTTACTATGACAGGAGCAGCTATACAAGGTCTACATGCTGGTTTGATGGATGGCTGGTCTGCTTGCTTCTTAGTAATCATGTTATAGAGTATGCAGTATGCTATAAGCTTCTTGCAGGCAGTGGCAGGAATACATTTCAGAGTCTCATCAGAAGCAGAACTGAGCCTTCAGCAGGCCAAGTGCATGCTCTGTGATATTTTTATGTATGTGGGAGGTGTAACATTGATGTTCAGTAATGCTGTATCACTTTTTTTAGAGTGTCATCACCCAAGGTTCCAGTGGGTGTTGTGCATCACCTGAAACACAGTAGGAATATATGGAATTGAGACTGATATTGGTTCATAAGTTCACTAGGCTCATGAACACCAGGGCCCTTATAAGCCTAGGTGTGCAGCCCAAATATATATATATATATATATATATATATATATATATATATAGACAGATACACACACACATACACACACACACACACACACACACACACACACACACACACACACACACACACACACACACACACACACGTCTGTATCTGCATTCCACAATGCTTGCATTTACCCACTAGGTGGCCATGTGGGGCTTCAATGTGTAGAATGCAACAATACAGATGATATATGTATGATATGTGTGGGAATCAAGGGCACTGCCAGGGTGCTGTGTAGTGACACTGATTAGCAGTCCCTATGTGTTGCATAATACCTAACAAATGATGGAATGGTAGCTCTTTCTACTGAAATGCTGTTGTTCACAGAAACCAGGTTGAACTTTTATAGTCACAGCTATGCAATTTATTACATCCAGTACTTTGGGGAGGTAGGCAACATTATAGAAGCCATACATTGTGGTGAGTGTCTCACTCTGTGTGCTGGTAAAAACAAGATGTACACATCCAAATTAGGAAGTATGATATCAAAAAAGAATAGAATAACCTTTCAGGTCAGCACTGGTGATACCCAATGTGCCTTCTGTTTGTCTCTGGAAGGTCTCTGTAGCCAGTATAAGAGATACACATACCTTAGTGTTCACTGGTACAGGAAGTCCTCACATTCCTCCCGGTCCTACATGTCAACCAATGCCCTTAGGATATCTGTCCACTCCAAAATGCTCTGCCAGGTGCTGATCAGCTAACTGGGGTATGTAATACATTGCTGGTACTGTTTTCATTCATGTCATCTGCTGCAGACTTGCATTACCTGGTGTGAAGTAGTGGTGCTTATAGTCACTAAGTCCGCATTCATGAACGCTGCTGCTTCAGCTCAGTGTGTCTATGCTTGTTGAAACTCCAACAGTTCCCAGGTGCTTTTTATTCTTAGAGTGTAGTACAACTTGCTGCATGTTTAATGTGACCTGTGTTTATGAACTGTGACCTGCTTTTACAGCTGCTCATCTGGATCTCATTATGCATTCATTACAGTGTGTGTCTTTATTTACATGTCAATATATAGTAATTTGGGTAGCCTGATTCCCATCCTGTTTTCCTTGCTTCTCAGGAGATGCTACCTGGTACTATGATTTACAGGGTCTACTTCATTTGCCCGAACTTCCAATTGCCCGACACCCATTTGCCTGACCCCATTTGACCGAAATTTAATTTGACCGACACTTCATTTGACCGACAAGTATGATTGGCAAGAAAATGGGATATGCCCCCTTCCCCACTGTAGTGCAACCCTGAAGTTAGAATATATAGTTAGGGGGGTGTGGGGGGCACAGCCCCCACAATGGGGGGTGTAGGGGCGAAGCCCCCCACTTACTTTTGTTTTACTAAGCAATATTAAAGCAAAAACTAAACAATATAATATGAAATTAAGTGGGGGGCTTCTTCCCCACACCCCCCATTGTGGGGGGCGGTGCCCCCACCCTCCAACTATATATTCTAACTCCAGGGTCGCACTACAGTGGGGAAGGGGGCATATCCCATTTTCTTGCCAATCATACTTGTCGGTCAAATGAAGTATCGGTCAAATGAAGTGTCGGTCAAATGAAATTTCGGTTGTTTGGTCTCAGGTAAATGGGTGTCGGGCAATTGGAAGTTCGGGCAAATGAAGTAGACCCGATTTACAGCATGTCTGTATGTAGCCACATCCTGCAGAATGGTATGCAGTGTACTATAAAAGCTGACTATGAATATCAGTCTTGGTGGCACTCTTTATATCCAACTCTACTAGCAGAAGTAGTCTTTGGGTAGAGTCAAACTTATACCTGCAGAAAATGGGGGACAAAGTATGAAAATGCTAATGTATGTACATGCTATGTATGCAGTGTAATTTTCTATTGTACATTTCAAAATTTGAAATATAGGCCAGCCCATTCTGAAAGCATTAATCATTAAGTTTACTCAATGCATCGCTTAATTAAGCAGCCTACAAAATAACCAACATAACAAAACTAAATCCAAAATAACTCAATATTTGCAGAGCGAATATAATTCCAAATTCTTCCAAAAATGGTTGGTGCCAAATCACAAGAAGAATGTGTCATTTTACCATTAATCATAAATTATGTAACAAGGGATGTGTAGTACTTTTGTCATTTCTTTGGATATATAAAAAAACACTCAAAAACGTCGTCCAAACCAAACTGTAAATATGTTGAACCAGGCTAAAAAACCAAACCAGCTGCAAAAGAGACACTTCCAAATAGTTCTTTTTAGCGCTTTCATCCACATTTATTATCGTGAACTTCTTCAGAATAAATAACTTCAACTCAGTATTTCTTAAATAGTATTGTCACAGGAAATGATGTCATTAATATATAAACATATAAACGGTGTAGTATTTGTCTTACTTATTGTTATTTTCAAATCTTATACAAACTTTATACAAAATGTTCTTATATCAAATATATCTTAGATCTTAATATCATAAATAATAAATACTTGTAAACCTTAATTACAAAGTCAAATGACCAATGTGCCTTGTTCTTTCTATCTATACATAAGAAAACATTTTAAATTGATCACTTCGTTTAGCCCTGGTGTTATGTCAGCTCCGAACACCAGCTGCCACAAAGTTTCTCTACATTCTAAAATGTTGTTAAGGTCCCCTGCCATTAATCCTTTCTTTACTACGTCTAGAATGAAAAATTCAAACTTTTTGAAATCTCTACATATCGTAGAATGTCTCGCCAGGGCGTTATTTTTGTCTTTCTTTTTTATAGCCAAAGTGTGTTCATATACCCTGCGTTTTAAAGTTCTTTTAGTTTTTCCTATGTAATAATTTTTGCATGTTACGCATGTGGCCAGGTAAACTACAAATTCACTATTACAGTTAGAATATTCCCTAGCCCAAAAGGTGTGATTTAAATGTTGTACTGTCACAAAGGAGGAATTACTCATATACCTACACTGCTTACAGTTTGTACAGCTAAATGTACCTTTCTTGTTGGTACAATGTCTGTCGTGACTGTCATTTTTATCTCCACCTGATTCCAAAATGCTTTTTAAATTAACAACCTTCTTATAGGTGAATCTAGGTTTATATCCTATCACTGACGTTAACTCTCTGTTTCCCATGATGACCTTCCAATTGTTTTCTATGATTGATTTGATATGCCACATTTCATTTACTATTGGCAATGGGAAAGCTGTTACAAATTCTTTTGTTAGTCCTTCCTGATCTGTATTCTCTGTACATATTTGAGGTACCCCCACTAACACATCCTCTGACAGCAATATCGGTTTGGCCACTCCCTTTCTTAGTGGCAACACTTCGTTTTCTATCTTAACTATATAATCTCTGTTGTATCCTCTGTTTATGAAAAGTGATCTCAAAAGAATTAATTCCTTCTCAAAAATTCTGTCTTAAGATGTCGGTCAAATGAAGTGTCGGTCAAATGAAATTTCGGTTGTTTGGTCTCAGGTAAATGGGTGTCGGGCAATTGGAAGTTCAGGCAAATGAAGTAGACCCGATTTACAGCATGTCTGTATGTAGCCACATCCTGCAGAATGGTATGCAGTGTACTATAAAAGCTGACTATGAATATCAGTCTTGGTGGCACTCTTTATATCCAACTCTACTAGCAGAAGTAGTCTTTGGGTAGAGTCAAACTTATACCTGCAGAAAATGGGGGACAAAGTATGAAAATGCTAATGTATGTACATGCTATGTATGCAGTGTAATTTTCTATTGTACATTTCAAAATTTGAAATATAGGCCAGCCCATTCTGAAAGCATTAATCATTAAGTTTACTCAATGCATCGCTAATTAAGCAGCCTACAAAATAACCAACATAACAAAACTAAATCCAAAATAACTCAATATTTGCAGAGCGAATATAATTCCAAATTCTTCCAAAAATGGTTGGTGCCAAATCACAAGAAGAATGTGTCATTTTACCATTAATCATAAATTATGTAACAAGGGATGTGTAGTACTTTTGTCATTTCTTTGGATATATGCCACTGCTCTGTTCTAGTAAAGGCAAAGTGGCTGGCTATAAATGAAAGCTCCATTTTAGAACCCACACCTTCATTTTTTTTGTAGCAGACTCATAAAAAGAACTTCCTCCAACAACTTCAGATCGCAGTCCTCAAAGTTCCTAACCACCCTTCTAATGCGATTCACCCAGACCACGGCTTCTCAATAAGGGCCCTATTTACAAAGGAATCACTCATTACAAACCTGTGCTCCATCACCTTCCACAAATTTAGGCACCATTTCATACAATTCATACTTGTTTTATCATGTAAGTGCTTATGACCCTTAGGAATCACTTAATATCTGCCCAACATCAATTCTACAATGTATTCTACTCGCCATCACTTCTTGGCATCTTCTGTAGATGATTTCACCTCACAATTCCCATTACATGCATTCCCTTCCTTAAACATTTATTTTCATATCCTTAACCTACTCCTGCCGATCCCCTATCATCCCTTCCCCATCACCCGTTTGCATTTGCATCTCATAAGTTCGCTCATCACTAAGTGCCCTTTTCCCTCTCCTCTCTCTTGTCCTACCTACTTCTATCTTTCCTACCTCCTCAGAAGATTTTGTGCATTTTGTAATATTTTAAACATCAACACCTTTGTTTATTATCCTAAATTCTTACCTTCAGTTTTTACCATATAATACTAGATATACATTTATGTAAACCTCATACATACTGTTTGTAATCTTTTATGTAATATGCTTCTGAACCATTCACTGTTACAATGTATTTTGCTCATCTCCCCAGATGAACCTGTAAACAATCCATTTGGATCACAGTTCTACACAGGTTAACAAATGGTAACTAAAACCAAAAATAAATAAATAAATAAATGTAAGATCTGAACAATGTTTTTTTTTGTTCTTCTGTTTCTTCTTGAACAAAAATATATATCTATCATTCACTACTAAAACTTACTTTACTGATCTTAAAAGTTGATAGTAGATACTATAGCTCTCACACAATATTTCTGCCTTAAAATGTGTTGCGGTTGTTTGTGTGACTGCTTTTGGCCTGGTTCAAGTCTAAAAAGGTCTCTGAACCAGCTAAGTTGCCCAGTTAAATTATCAAACCAGAAAATACAAAATAAACCACTGCAAATTATAAAACATATGCAAGCAATACACATATGAAGGCAGGATGTATAAAATGATGAATGAAATTATAAAAAAATACTCAGCTAGCCTACTTAGTAACCTGGAAAGTAGGAGGGCTGGTCAGTGAGGCTAGGGTTGCATGGCTGACAGCCAGCTTGTCTTTTCCGGTAACAGAGAAGGGGGAATGCTGTTCCAGAATAACTGGCTGCTGGAAAAGAGACAGAGATGTAGTTGTGCACATTGGAGTGTGCTCATAAAAACAGCTCTGGTATCACTGCAGGCTGGGGTTCCTAACAATACTTTTCAGTGCAACAGAAAAATAGAAGAGGGAAATGTTGTGTGATGGACCACCACCAGCAGACAGTGACTCTCTGTCTCAATACAAAGAGCCCCCCAAAACCACAAACTTTTAATCTTTCTTTGCTGGAGAAGAAGAAGCCATCTCACAATTGTTAATGCAAGGATAAAGCATGGAAACCATTGAGGAGAGCACATGAAGTAACATGGAATTCTGGTGGACTAGGTCAGATATCAATGTTCAGCTGTGAAAAAATATTAGCGTAACATTTTTAACAGAACCATCTAACAATGCAACATACATTTTACCCTTGATCAGCTGCTGTGCAGTACAAAACCATTTATTAATTTGTTTTCAGCATTTCAATTATTTATTTAAGCATGTTTTTGTCCCGGAATACCTTCAAATTTCTCTCAGAATAGAATCATAGGAATTGCAAGGCAAATTAGTCCAGAGACCATTTGCACCTTGATACTGCTCACCCTCAAGCTCTACACCCCATGTGTAGAAGGGCAAAGAAGGTTTGTCCATGGGTGACTTTGAGGTTAACCAATCAGTCAGCAAGGTTGTATCTGAAGGATGCAAGGTTGTCACTCTGAATCAAGTCATTCTTGGGCATTTTAACACAATGCCCAGGATTCATAAATGATTAATGCATTGCTCGATGCAAATTAGGGGAAGTAGTGGCAATAAGTAGGGTGTGAGTGATTCAAAGACGTAGCATGGTGTATCCAAATGAGTACATAATGACATGAAAATGAGGAACACTACATAAATGAGCAATACAACAAATAATAAACTCCAAAATTATAACACAGGATAGCTACTCTGTAGCATGCTCACTTTTTGCACACAAAATTACAATGTTTGTAAAGGGAGTTATGGTTGCAATAGCAGCAGGTATAGCACAGCAAGATGTGTTAATGGCACCCCTCAGAGCCAGTGCCCTCAGTGCTGCATGTTACAGCTATGGTATTTCACAAGATAAGCAACCAGTGGAATGTGGACTGTTTCCATATGCAGAGGTAGATTGACAGCATTTTGTTGAAATGTACTGCCCACAAGAGGAACCGAGGGAGATATGTCCAGTCCTGTGGGTACTAAGGTATGTGTAGCTTTAACCATCTAAGCTACATAGATCTTTTATTATTTATACGTGCAAGTGTTGCCCAGGCAGCTTTCATGTGGCATATGTTCAACCTACACCAAGAGTTCCAATTAAGGGATTTCCAACTAAGTCTTCAAGTTGATAGGTGCACAAACAGACTTCATACAGAAGTCTATACATAGAGGTACCATGAGAGCACAGGTCATGTCACATATAATATGTTGTCTGTTGTATGTGTTGCAGGCGATGCAGAATATAACCTACAACCCTAAGTGATGCCCCCCATAATTCATAAGACCATGCAGAAAATGGCCTATAACGCAGTGCATGCTGAAACATATACTGTAGTGGAGCAGGTATTTGGTCTACTAGAAGATGCTTCCCTTGTATAGGTACATAAGAAGGGGCACTGAAGTGCAGTTTTAAAAGCTGCAGCAAGGTTTTGCCCTGTGTGCAGTAATGCATAGTTTTTTTTTAACTGAAGAAACAAGTTAACATTCTGGCGGGACCCTCCATACCAGTTGTACCAGCAGTGTAAGGACAAGGTGGAAACTCAGGTGAAGAACATGTAGCAGCAGTACCATAGATGATGCACAGGTGGCATAGTACATTGCACACTGGCAAACAGTATCTAGTTGACAACTCTAGAGCATGACACAGACAATGCAGAATAAAATGATGCATGCGTTATCACATCTGGGCTATGCCATGTTGTACATCACACATACATGTATCCACACAGGTTAGAGAGAGGGCAAGGTACAGTCATCATCACTTGAACAGGTGGCTGGGTCATACAGTGACAGGTGATAGCAACATTATGACAGGGGTAGAGTCATGGCAGGTGATCATGGTAGATGTGGGGACATGGATCACTTCTTCTATTGGTGATGGTAGTGTCAGGCTGCCAGAATGTGACCATTGGCAGTGTCCACTGTGTTGGCTGACAATGTCAGGATTTAATGAAGCTATGGCAGTGACAAGGTACAATGTTGGGTCTGTGAGGAGTCACCCTGATCGGAAATACCAAGTGCTGATCCTGATGAATGCCACTGCCAATGAAATTGTCATTGACCATGAGTAGGAGTAACAGGCTTCATGCCTACAGGCAGCAAGGAAAGGGTAGAATTATGAGAACATAGGCATACAACCTGATGTAACATTCTAAGTTCTGAGGCAAGGGATTGCCACTGGCCAACCCAGACGGCACCAGCGACTGGATATGGCTTCCTGTGTAGCAAAAGGTGACAATGAAGCTCAGCAGTCTGACACAGGACAGACTATAAAGACACCAACTCCAGGACCGCTCAAAACATACAGAAGACTTCTTTTATTACAAGCAAAGCTTTCGGGTATCACCCTTCCTCAGTGCTATTCCAATGTAAAACAATTAACTCCATATAAAACGTTTTAAAAAAGTCACAAGATCACAATCAGCCTATAAAAAACATCAAATCATTAAACAATTATGACATCACATAATTACAGACTGGAAAATTAACCCCTCATGCACATTCAGAATAACAGCATGCATGTAAAATAGTCCAGGGTCTGCTGCTTCAACTGCCTCTACCCACCAGGTCTCCTGAGAAGTGTGCACGCATGCTGCTCTAGCTCTACTTCACTTGTGGCTGCCCCCTCTCCAAGTGAAGAATTTCTGAAAATTATCCTGCAAACAACTGAGGGCAAAAGGAGTCACTACTGGGACTTTCACTGTCTGAAATATTCTTATCTATAAGGTCTACTTCACTCGTGCCTGCCCCCCCCCCCCCCCCAGTGAAGAATTTCTGAAAATTATTCTGCAAACAACTGAAGGCAAAAGGACTCACTACTGGGACTTTTACTCTGTGAAATATTCTTATGTAGGTGTATTCCCTGTTAACTAATTTCTGCATCTAGTTTTTAGTGCTTTTAATTAATTTTATTATATTGGCTTAGTGTGCACACTTGCAAGCCCCCCCCCCCCTTTTTTTCCAATCCCTGCCATTGCAACTAACTGCCACTAGCTGGCAGCAGAATACCACCAAACTGAATCTTAGCCCAGATAAGCAGCTCCTCTTGTAAGCAGGACAGTTTGTTTGTTTATGTCTTTCAGCTTTTTCCCGGTTGGGGGTCGCCACAGCGGAACTCCAGTACGCTAATGATTGGCAGTAGAGTTTTACGTGCTGGCTTGCCGGGCCTAATGCACAACCTTCAATGAAGGAATGCCCGTTCACACATTTCGCCACACAGAAGACGCTCTGAGGATCGAACGGGCAACGTCTAACTGTGAGGCGACAATGCTACCACAGCACCACCACCTCAGTCTTGTAAGCAGGACAGTGCTCTACAGTTATTTAAATTCTCCAATATTTTTGTCTAGTGTTAGGTCACCCGAGTCCTTTTAAAGCAGTTATTTTTCCATTCACTGTGAATAAATAGTGGAACACAGTAACTGGCATAATTCCTGCCATTAAGGTACAACGCTGCTTACCTTCATTACTTAGATTCCTGATACTTTTTTTTCCCAGCTCTTACCTCTTAGGAAGAGCTCTAGATCAGGTTTCACTACCATCCCCCTACCCCTTCCCCAGGAAGGCTATATTAGATACATTTAAACTGTGGTGCCATTTTGTAAAATAGTCTAGGGTCTGCTGCTTCAACTGCCTCTACTCACTAGGTCCCCTGAGAAGTGTGCACGCATGCTGGTATTTCTTTTAGTTTTTGTATATGCTTAGTTTTTGTTTGATAGTACTGCTTCTATGTTATTAATGCAATTTTACTGTGCACTGTTTTAACCTTTGCTTCTGAATGTGAGCATTGTGTTGAATGTATTTAGCATAACATGCAGGTATTTTTGATTTATGTATTTGCTTAGTTTTTGTTTTTAACTACTGCTTCAGTTATTGCTGAATTTTACTGTGCACTGTTTAACCTTTGCCTCTGAATGTGAGCATTGTGCTGAATGTATTTATACACGTGGAGTGCATTTACTGAATTACTGTAACTATTTTGTAGAACTTATGGTCAATCATTGCGACACGTGAACACCCTCCCATGCTTGCTAACACTATGATGTAATTTCACCATATACTGCATTTACTAGGGCAATGCTATCTCTGTGAACTATTCAGCATTTCCCACTGTGGCTACTGGTATTTATCAAACAGACTGCCTGAATCTTTGGTGTTATCCTGTAGGTTGTGCCTGGTTGCAAGTGTGAATTAATGTTGTGCTCACTTACCTGACATGTACCTTACCTCATAATAGTATAGTACATCCTTACCTTCCACATTATCCACTCACATGCACCCACAGCTTTCCTCAAGACAATGCTTTGCTCATATTAATTTTTTACTGTTGTCTACCTACAAAAAGACTTTGTTACATCTCTTTTTTTGTCTCTTTTTTTTCATACAGCTCTAGCTCTACTTCACTCGTGGCCATAGCCGGCTTTAGGCACCAGCGAACCCTGTGTTCACTGGGGGCTCCCTGTTCATGGGGGGCCCCCAACCACTGCAGGTTACCTTATCTTGATATTTTCAATGAGTCTGTCAAAACAACAAAAGCTAGGACAGAAATCTTTCATATTTAATAAACCAGGTGGGTAATAACTTTTTTTTATATCTCCTTTAAAATTCAAAGATATCACTGGTTATAGTAACAGTGTTTCATCAAGCAACAGTTTTCACAATTCCATTAAATATTTTACCACTGACATAGTGCCCCTGGCTTAGTTAAACCCTGCTGGCGGACATGCTCTCCACTAAAACTAACAACATATCCAGTTTTAGGTACCTGCAATACCCATGGCTGCAAGGGGCCTCCCTAATCATCCTTGACTGTGTGGGGGCCCCACAAAAGCTGCAGCTGATTGGGGAAAAATGAGGAGGAAAAAATGTATTCATTTCCTGATTAGGCTGTGATATGACTCTATTAGAGTAAAGCTGGTAATGAACATAGGCAAGGATAAACACTAGAGAGATCATCGGCCCAGCATAACTGATCTCAATGCATACCTTGGAGTTTAAGAACAGCTGATGCTTCTGATCTTCAGGGATGTTTTTCATGTACAGGGAGTTTTATAAATACTGACAAAAGAGCAGATACTATAACTCCCAACTTCTTTGTTGAAGAGTTCAGCGTACTACCAATAATACCAGATTAAAGGCTCAAAATCAGGAACAAGTTTTAAATATTACTCTAATTCGATTAAAAGTTACTAGAATAATAAATTTTGCATCAACATGCATTTTTTGTTCAATAAGTATAAAACTCTGATGTCTGGATTTATTGACTGTCTGTAGTCCTGAATGATTCACAAGCAAATCAAACTTTTTATGAAGGAAAGAGCAAAATTATGAGCAAAATCAGAGAAGGTCTGTGAAATTGGGGACAGTGACAGGTTTGCATTACAGATGCACACATTATTCTTCTGGGTATCAGTGAAAAATGTAGCTAACAAGTAATTATATTTCAAAAGTGAGGCATAAAATATGTCACAGAACATTTAGACACTTAAATCTACTAAGAATCTGGGGGCCTTCACTCCCCAGATTATTTAAATGGATACATGGGGACTCACATAATCATCCCTGACATTATATGGGGCCCCACAAAAGCTATTGCTGGTTTTGGAAAAGTGAGGAGAAAAATGTTTTCATTTTCTGATTACGCTCTTTAACCTGAGCAGGCTGTGATATGATCCTGTTAGAATAAAGCTGATAATGACCTCCGCCCTCAACTGCAGCCATGCTATAATATCAGCCCTGCTTGGATATGTGTCTACAGGAAGCTGCTGTAGGTTGTGTATGGGTGTGGTGGTGGGAAGGTTGTGTGGTTATTACTTCTTTAATTTTCATCACAGTCAAACCTTAGAGGTGTGCACATGAGGTCATTATAGCTTGTGTTTGTGCTCAGGGCAGTGTGGTCATTATTTTCTTTTACTTTTCTCACAGACCTCAGAGGTGTACAAAGAAGGTTACTATAGTTTGTGTAGGGGCAGGGTACTGTCTAGAAACAGCAACATAGAATACATTACTGCAGTCATTATTTGTTTCACATTCCTCACAATCACACTTCAGGAATGCATACAGGTAACTGCCTTTGACAGTTTGGGTTGAGGAGTGAGGAGGCATGCTATGTATCTGTATGTCTGCAGTGACTTGCAATACATGACTGTGGCAGTTTGAACCTCTGCTTTCTTCCCAGCCTAACACCAGGGCAATGCTTAGGCAGTCTTTTTTTGTTTGGGGGGGGGGGGGGTTAGGGAGGCAGGCAATTCCCAGATAGGACTTGTGTATCCAGACAACAAGTAGCTTGTTAGTTTATTTTTGCTGCAGTTCTGTCATCTTTGAACATTAAGTCTTGGGTACAACTTATGTCTTTCTTGAAAGGAAAAAAAAAATAAGCCTGAAATTATTTTCTTACTCATGTTTTTTTTATTTAGGTCACCACTGGATTAAAAGGCTGGGAAATGCTCTAAAATACATCCCAGAGCATCTATAACCGATGGCTTCTTGGGCCCTGACTTATTTGAGTTATTTCCTAAATGGTTATAACTGTGCTGTCTTGGTCAGGAAAGGTGTACTGAAAGGATGCAAGGAAAACTAGAGCTGTACAGCAACACAATTTCTTTCCTCAATCATAATTTCTGTTTGTCATCTTGGTTGAAAAGATTATGTAAAAAGAAAAACATCTTTAAAATGCACTTCAGAGCATATAGGGAGTTATGGCTTTTTGAAAAAGCTATAGAATAAGGAAAAATGAGAGAAAAGGAAGAAAAAAGTAGTGTGCCCAAGATGGTGGTAAAACAGGGGAAGACTGGAGAGTGTGTGTGTGGTGGGGGGTGCTGAAACAGTAGATCTAGGGTGCCATTTCATCTAAGTCCAGACCTGTACATAAAGTTGCTGCACTATATCACTGTTGCAACTAAATTCCAGTAACTGTAAATGTCCCTTCGTGAGATGGTCCAACATAGTGTGGTACACAGGCCTGTTGTAATGTAATAGTATTGTAGCTACAGGTCAGTCAGTGTGCAATACTCTTGAAAGTTTGCAGTATAAACTAAAATGTTTCTTAGGAAGGGAGGCAGTGACAAGGTGATACGTAGACTTGAAGTGCCCAGAGGGCCCCCAACTTGATATCTGCTGGGGGCCCCCTAAAATGCTAGCCCTGGCCTTGCTCGTGGCTAACCCCCCCCCCCCCCACCCAATGAAGGACTCACTACTGGGACTTTTACTCTCTGAAATATTCTTATATAGGTGTATTCCCTGTTAACTAATTTCTGCATCTAGTTCTTGGTGCTTTTAATTAATTTTATTATATTGGCTTAGCATGCACACTTCCAAGGCCCCCCTCCCCCTTTTTTTCCAATACCTGCCATTGCAACTAACTGCCACTAGCTGGCAGCAGAACACCACCAAACTGAATCTTAGCCCAGATAAGCAGCTCATCTTGTAAGCAGGACTGTGCTCTACAGTTATTTAATTTCTCCAATATTTCTGACTACTGTTAAGTCACCCAAGTCCCTTTAAAGCAGTTGTTTTTCCATTCACTGTGAATCAATAGTGGAACACAGTAACTGGCATAATCCCTGCCATTAAGGTACAACGCTGCTTACCTTCATTACTTAGATTCCTGATACTTTTTTTTTCCAGCTCTTACCACCTAGGTAGGGCTCTGCCTGCTCCACTCCCTCTTGCTTTGGCTTGGGCTTGTTCCGCTTCCCTACCCCCTTTCCCACCCAGCCCCTAGCTTATTTGCTTTACACCTAACCTTAACACACCCACACCTAACCCCTATCCCTCAACCAATCACACAAACACCACCGCCCCCTCCCCTGCTCTCATATTACACACTCTACACATAGTACCTCCCCACTCTCAAAGTTGCTACAATCCATCCTACCTATATACTATCAGGACCTCTACACATTCCACGGGGTTATCTCTATACACTCCTACCGCTTCTGACAAATCAAACATATACTCCCATCAAATAATCCTAACACTAGCACTCATCATCAGAGCTCATCTAACCTCACCCTACTTGAACAACATTACAATCCATAACATAAGTCACCCCACCTCAACCTCACTTCCAGCATTCATTAACTACCCCTTACTCATCTCACCCTCACTCTTTAACAACGCCACTTATGACCAATACCCCTCCAAACTCCTCCATTATCAAAGCAAATCTAGAGCATCTATACAATGTGACTTAGCCCTCTCCAAATATCTACAAACCATAATAAACATTGCCTCTCACCTGCTATGCAGTGGTGATATCAGTCCCAACCCAGGTCCAATAACAAGCCCTACAAATCACCAGAATCAACCTAGAACCAATACTAGCCTACTTAAGAGAAAATCCGATATTCTAATAATAAATCATAACATAAGAAGCATCCTTAACAAAACTACTGAGCTTCATGCAACCATAGCATTATACTTATCTGACATTATCTTCCTCGCAGAAACATGGCTTAAATCACACATTAAAAACAAAGAAGTACTTCCCCCTGGTTATAGCATACTACAAAAAGACCGTACAGCTAAAAGAGGAGGTGGGGTCACTCTTCTATATCAGAACAACATCAGTGTTGAACTATTTGACATAAAAATCCCTGCATTTAATAATGCAGAGATCCTACTTGCTAAGGGAAGACTAAATACACAAATGAGCTAAATATCTTAGGATCATATATCCCTCCAGGAGACAACATCAAAACCCTAGAATATCTTCTCCAATGGACATCAGAAACCCTCCTCCATGAAACCATTATACTAGGAGACTTCAGTATTGATTGGACCTCACTTAAATCACCCCACCCTCATATTAATCATATTAACCTGTTTGGATTCTCACAGCTTATACAAACCCCTACTAGGGTAGACAAAAACCTCAAAAGAAGAACCAATACTAAACCAATAGCCCATCTTCCACCTATAATTTTGGTACACTACCTGACATTCTAAGAGACCTCCTCCCAACCTTCTACATCAGAGACCAAACTAAACTCACTAGAACTAGCTCTCTTAAACACATCAGATACACTAAAAACCTCAGGGCTGACGACTGTAATACAGCACTTCCTTTAGATGAAGCTGTTGAGTATTTCAACACTATCTTCTTAGGCCTTGTCAACAATTTGCTCCACCAAGACAGATCCGCACTAAAACCATTTATGCCCCATAGCTTACCAAGAGCACTAGGCAACTTATAAAACAAAGGTCCAAAGCATGGGACACCTGGTGCAAAAACAAAACTACTCCTAATTGGCAAATATTCTTACAACTGAGAAACACTGTAAAAAAAAAACAAATGAGACTAGACAAACAAAAATACTGTAGTGAAATTCAAACCAGACCTCCCAACTGCTCCGAATTACTCGGTTTTTACCGAGTTTTGGGGTCCAAATGAAGGGGTGCCACGATTCCTGAGTGGCACCCCTTCATTTCCGATTTTTCTTTGCATTTTTGAAATTTTCGCGTTGTCGGAGCTGTCGTCATCACGTGCACAATGACGTCAGCTCCGCCAGGCTACCAGCCAGTCGGAATTGAGCTCAAGGAGCTCACATCATCATTTCCGGCTGGCTGAAACGGCGGGAATTCGAGCAGTTAGAGCTGGGATTAATGGCAGCAAGGAAGCTGAGCAGTTAGAGCCAGGATTAATGGGCTGACGAACAGAAGAAGGGAATTCGAGCAGTTAGAGCTGGGATTAATGGCGGCAAGGAAGCTGAGCAGTTAGAGCCGGGATTAAGGGCAGCAACATTTTGCCACGCCAGGCCGGGATTAACGGGCTTACGAACAGAAGAAGAGCAGTTCACCGGCCGGGATTAATGGCAGCAAGCTGGCAGGCTGAAGAGCTTGGATTCAGGCAGGTAAGGAACAGGGTGTGTGTGTGTGTGTGTGTGTGTGTGTGTGTGTGTGTGTGTGTGTGTGTGTGTGTGTGTGTGCCTTGTAAGCCAGCATGATTTCTGTACTGGGATAACGACTCGACTGCCTTGTAAGCCATGATGGATTTAATGCTTTTGCAGGTAAGGTACTGGAATCAAAGTCAAAATAATGAACGCGGCTGATAAGGTACCCTAATATGGTAAAGGGGACGTATTTTAAAAAGCGGTGAACAAGCACTTCTCTGAAGAGCAGTCTACACTTCAGAGGAGGTGGTGAGAAGCAAAATAGCTGAGGGATTTGAGGATAGACTTCAAGTGTGTGTGTGTGTGTGTGTGTGTGTGTGTGTGTGTGTGTGTGTGTGTGTAGGTCTATAGCTTGTATTTACTAACATACGCTTATTGTTACCGTCCCCGGTAGTCAGCGGTTACACCTAGCTCTCTCCCAACTGCTTTGTCCCCAGTTTACAGTTTCATCAAAACTTCTTGTAAAACATCCGAGGGGTTAGTAACCTTGTAGCATTCTGCCACTATACCTTATGAAACCGCCGTGTTGAGATAACTTGTTGGTGTTTGATTAGTTTTCTGCTCTCTAGGACTGCATTGTCTCACTAGCACTGCCTGTACAATTCCTAATATATACAAGTTGTTTTAACAGTGTTTTTAATGGTATCAGTGTTTGATTTTTTTTTGTACTTGTTTGCATTGTTTTAAATACTGTGTGCCCATCTTCGGTCTAGCTGGATTTTCTGCTCTTTAGCCCTTATACCTTCCTCTCATCTTACTAACAGTCATCCAGGGCCTTCCTCCTCTAAATCTGCAACTCTCCTTCCTTATCTCCACTTGCTTCACTACCTGCCTTTGCTGTAGCCTTTATAACCCATAGCACTACCTAATCTCCACATACCTGTTGTTTCCAACCTCCTTTTCTCCACTCATCCCTTTCTGCCTTTCTTCAGCAACTATAACCTGCTCCTCCTGCATACTCTGTCTTTTTCCTTTCCACATTTTTTTTTTCTTTTAGGTTCAAAACCTGGCAAAACTAACTATTCAAGCACCTTAACATCTGATTTCACCTGGCCAAAACAGCCTTCCCAGCAACAGTTAACCTCTCCAACCTGTATGTTCACCCTAAGTTACTCTGTACCAATTATTAACAACTAAGCAAGTGTCCTGATCATCACGGACCTCTGCCAACTGCACTACTTTCCCTCTACTCTTTGCTCCATCCTCCATACTCTATCCTTCTCCCCCACTTCCAAGTTCTCTTTGATATTCCACTCCAACCTTAGGCCACCTATATCTCTAATTGCTTTAATTCACAGGCTTCCTGTATCTATTTCTCCTTAGGCCACCTATATCTCTAATTGCTTTAATTCAGAGGCTTCCTGTATCTATTTCTCCTGTCTGTTCACTTGCTCCATCAACCCCCCCCCCCCCCGCCAACCTCCAGAATTTTCTCCTCTGGTCTTGCTATCATACTTATTAACAGTCACCATTTTGGTGTGACTAGGATGACGTTGCAGACTGTGAAGGTATACTTATGCAAGCAGTCAGTGTGTGAAGGTATATTTATGCAAGCAGTGTCCATGCCTCATATTTGTGTTGTGTTTTTTTTTGTATTTTTGTGGTAAATCACTGAAGGATTGAATTCACTGAATAATGACAGGCATTTGAATTGCAGACTTCAAATACTGAGCTTATAATCTTAGAAAATTGCTAGAATAAAAGTTTTTGTGATACCATTTATTTGATATATATATATATATATATATATATATATGTATATATATATATATATATATATATATATATATATATATATATATATATATATATAGTTTGTGTGTGTGGAAGTAGACATATGATGGAAATGTTATGAATTGGGCAGTTGTCGACATTGCTTATGCATTTTGTTTCATTCAATGAATGTGGGTTTCAAGGGCAGAAACATTTTAATGCAGCCAAGTCTGTTTTCATTGTGAGACAGTATTGCTTTGTTTAACAGATGTCTCAGTGTTTGTGCAGTGTGCTATAAAATGTAAAAATAAAATCGAAATAATTGTAGAAGTAAAGCAGTATGCACATTAGTGTTTATGGTAAATGGGGCGACATAGCCAATGGGGCAAAATAGCCTAAGCCAGGTAATGGGACATTGGAATGGCTGCAGGGGGACTCTGTGGTGGCATATTTTGGTTGTTTGTTTTTCAGTTTGCATTTGAAAGTTGGTATCCCACAATGCCATTGGAATGGGTGGGGTTACATAATTATGTATGCAAATTTTATGTTAATCAGCATACAGATTTGTACCTATTTTTCATAGGCCTTGTCCAGATTTTTGATGTTTCCAGGTTGAGAGGTATGATTCAAACTAAGCATAATACCAACTCACAAAAGTTCTGGGCCACTATAAACAGTGTTCTCCAACCAGGTCAATCACCAACTCCTCATCCATACATAGACACCACCTCTATAAATACAGCCACCCAATTCAATGAGTTCTTTGCCAGCTCTATACTAAAGCTGTCAACAGACCCACACTCCTCAACCCCCACTATGCTATATAATAACCCATCAAATAAATAAACAGCAATACAATCCATCCATATTCTTTGTTTTCTAAAGTATTATTTATATCACCACCACTAATATGTCTAAAAATATGTTCTACTACCCTAAACTTAAAATAATGCTCAGAACCCCTATCTACAATATGTTTATTTAAAGTATTTGTCAGTACTGCTCTCTGTATGTCTGACTTATGGAGAGAAGCACTGACAAATGCTTTAAGTTTTTGTTGTGTCTTTCGGCTTTTCCCGGTTAGGGGTCGCCACAGCAGAACTCCGGTCCGCTAATGATTGGCAGTAGATATTTACGTGCTGAGTTGCCAGCCTTGATGCACAACCTTCAACAAAGGTACGCCCATTCACGCATGTCTCCGCACAGAAGACGCTTTAGCTGAGAATCGAACAGGACAACATCTTACGGTGAGGCGACAAGGCTACCGTAGCACCACCACTGCAGTTGACAAATGCTTTAAGTAAATGTCATAATTGTTTAATGGTTTGATGTTTTTTATAAGCTGATTGTGACCTTGTGACTTTTTTAAAACTTTTTATATGGTGTTGATTGTTTTACATTGGAATAGCACTGAGGAAGGGTGATACCCAAATGCTTTTGTATGTGTTGAGCAGACTTGGAGTTGGTTTCTTTATGGTTTTGGATCTTCCTAGGTTCTTGTTTATCACTGCATCAACTTTTTATTGACAGGAGAGACTATGTCTTACTCTCCTCATGTCTTGACCCTCACATGGGAATGGAAGGCATGGTCTCTGGAAGGATATGAGGGGCTGTTGCAAAGTATCTCAAGGAGGCATCAGTGGATGAATTTACCAACACTGACCTCAGCAATACTGCCCACTACCAGTCCTTGTAGTACACAAAGCACACATACTATGTCTGCAATGTTGTGGGCAGCATCCAGTTCTGGCTGAATTACTAACATATGGATCTGCTGGTCAACATTGAGTGTCACAGCCATATTAGTGTTGGTCCTGGGGTTATAATAGCAACAACCCCCCCCCCCCCATATCTATCCACTGTGCCAGGTATGTGCACCTCACAGGCAATACACATTTCAGATGTTGTGCACACTGGGGACAAAGGGGGTGCTTGTGAAAGACTATTACATAGAAGCTGTCCATCATGCCCTGGTAAGGCTATGTGTTCAGCCAATATCTCTACATGGGCCTCTGTTCTGGTGTTGTACACTGTGCCACCGGATCATGCTGCATGAATGCTGCAATCACTGTCTGCCATAGGTGCCCTGCTACCATTAGCCTAATCTTATTCTGTTGTGCTGGACCCCTCCACTAGTGGAATTTATGACAGAAACACACATGGCAATACTGTCTCTCAACACATATGTCTCTACAACTCATTTGGCATGAATAATACTATATATTAAAACATAGATCTAGCATACTTGGTGACATATCTTGTCATGCAGGTTGTTGCAGTTGCCTGGAAAGGCTGATTTACAAATGGGCCTTGATTAATTTTTTCCCACTCAAATGCACTGGAGTGTGCATACTCTAATGGGCATTATTAACATGGTACATCATCAACTAACAAACAGGTGGCTGGAACTAGTCCAGCTCCACCATCTAAGCCATACCCAGGTATGAACAGCTACTCTACCAGGCTGGGGAGGCTCTCCAAATGCTTTAGTATTCATAGTCCTTGCTCTGTGGTGGACTTGTTTGTCACAACGAATTGTGCCTTTCCCTTTGCAAAAGCATTTTATATCAGCCACCTTCATCAAAACTACTGCAGAGGACTTCCAAGATGGCTACACACTGAGTAACAGCTTGTTTCTAGCTCTCCCAGTGTGAAAACGGAAACTCAGCAGAGAAGGCCAGTAGGCTTGTGTTTATGGGTAAATTTCAGTAACCGGTTAGTAAGTACACTGCCTGGATGCCAGGAATAAAGAAATACAAGAGGAGACCTGGAAAATAATCAGCTACAAAAAGTGAGGAAGAAACAATGGGGAGAATTCTGCAGCTGTTCAGCAAAAAGTAATGCAACCTTCAGACATGGCTTCCAATAACCTACAGGAAGATATAAGACAACTGCATACAGACTTGGTTAAAATAAACAGAATACTGATGGAGTATATCAACAACAAACAACAAAAGGCTGGAAGAAGCATTAAACAGATATTCAGATGAGATGATAAAGCTGCAAAAATCAGAGGTTGAAACAAAGAAAAGCTGGCTGAATATGAGACTGCTCAGAAGGAGATCTTTCAAAAAGTAATAGAATTAGAGGACACCGCATGTAGGGAAAACCTGAGATTTCCAGCTATACCAGAGAAGCTGGAAAGAACAGACTGCATTAGTTTTATGAAAGCACAAATAAGCAATTGGACTGGTATTCCATAGCAGGAACTGGTAGTTGAAAGGGTACCTCGTGTGTATGCTCCAAACCTAGCTAGAAGAAAGCAACCTAGACATTTAACAGTAAAGATGCAATCCTACCAGCAGGTGTTGATTCTGACAAAACTGTGGCAAGAAGGACAAAATACTAAAAGTGGAACACAACAGAGTGTGGATAATGATTTTTTATTATACACCAGGCAAAAGAGAAGTAAATTCATTCCACTATTCAGAGAATGTCGGGATGCAGGTGAGAGATTCAAACTGGTGTATCTAGCTGTCTCAGGGTATGCTTCCCTGGAGGGATAAAATCATTTTTTGATGAAGTGCATGCTAAGGAGGAAATACAAAAGTTTGTCCAACAAAAACTGAGCTGTGAAACAGAAGGAGATTCTGCTTCTTGTTCCTCTGGTAATAAAGACCACAGAGAGACTGCACCTCTGAAACCTTTTTCAGTATTTCAACAAAAATGTTGGAGAGAAGGAAGGGAGCATGAGAGTTGACTAGAAGAACCGAGGTACATTGGAAATGAAGCAGAGACAGGATCTGGGTGATGGAGAAGAACACTAATAAAATCAGTAACTTAATGTGGGATTACAGTGCAGTAATTATATTTGTGAAATATGACAGAACAAGAAAATCTGAAAATATTGGACTTTTTCCAAAACTTGATGTGTGGGGGAATCTAAAGTATATGCCCTACTTCATGTCATTAATATTCAGAAAAATGCTTTGGGAAGGGCAATGAGGGGAGAACACCACCTGTAAGTAAAGAAAACACTGTATTTGTGGTGCATGGTTTTCTTTGCATGCTATTTTTAAGTGTAATGGGAATTCTAAATAGGTAGTATTTTTCGTTTTTCTTTTTTTTTTTTCTTTTTTTTTTTTTTTTTAGAATTTAACAATTCTGTCACCCTCCCTGATACTCAGTGATCACCTCCCTGCCTTTGCTCTCAAAACTCTTTCTCATCCCCTTAAAAACCATCAATACAAAAACAACACAGAATAGAGCTAACTTTGACCCGCAATTACTTATTAACAAATTAAAAGACATAAACTGGGCCATCCTCAGAACACTCCCTCTAGATGATGCAGTCAACTACTTCAACTAGCAACCATATGTAGGAAAAGAATCAAACGCATCTCCGCTCCTTGGCTATCCAAAGCTTTTAGAGAACTGATGAGAATCAGAGACATACTTTGGAAACAATGGTGTACATCCAAATCCTTTTTTGACCTATTACAGTTTAAACAACTTCCCAACCAGACAAATAAATCCATAGAAAAGACAAAAAAGACTACTATCATTCCAATCTACTACTAAACAAAATCCCCAAAAATTCTTGTCTGTCATCTCTTCACTCCTCAACCCCAGGAAAAAAAAAAACCCTACCCTTCTTCCTGAGAAAACTCCTGCTCAAATAGCCAACCTCTTCAACAAACACTTCACTGAATGCCCAGAAAACATCACTACAAACACTTCACTTATCCCCACTTCCCCAGACAACTCTTCCCTTTCTCATATCCCCTCCCCACTTCCCCAGACAACTCTTCCCTTTCTCATATCCCCTCCCCTAACACTATATCCTCCTCTTCCACCCCTGATTCACCCTCTTCCCCTCTCACCACTGCTCCCACAACTACTCAATCTTTCTCACTATAACATGTTTCCACAGGTACTACTAAAAGGCTCCTTCTCAAATTCAAACCATGCTCTAACTCTCCAGAAAAACTTCCAGTTGAATATCTCAAAATCTCAGCTGAATCCATATCATATCCTGTTTTCATCCTCATTAACAGATCCATCCTAGAATCTTACATCCCAGCACTCTGGAAAAATCTTTCATTATACCTCTACACAAAAGCAGGAACTCCATTCAAATATCCAACTACCAGCCCATTGCCTAGCTGTCACCCATTTCCAAACTCCATGAAAAATGCATCCACTCTCAACTTCTTCACTACCTCCTAAAAAATCAACTTATTACACATACACAGCATGGCTTCAGACCTGATCAAAGCACTAACACTGCTCTAATATCCTTCAGCGATACTGTTAACAAAGCATGGGACTCTGGCAAACTTGTCTCCTCTCTGTTCCTCGATATTTCTAGGCTTTCAACCCTGTTCCACATCAGCTTTTTATTCAAAAGGTAAATGACCTTGGACTATCCCCTCCATCTACCAGATGGTTTACTAGCTATCTATCCAATAGACAGCAAGGCAGTTAAATGGCTAGACTCCATCTCCTCATTCCAGAATACTTCAACTGGAGATCCCAAGGCTCTCTACTTGGCCCCCACTTATTCAACATCTTTATTAATGACCTACATATCTCCATGCTACAGATATACTCATACAACATGCCAATGACTCAACAGTCATCTGCTCTTCCAACTGTATTTCTCATCTTTAACAAATCACTCAGGCTGCTTTCACATTCATTAAAAGCTGTCTTACTAACACTCAATTGCTACTCAACCCCTCTAAAACTAAACTTCTACTTTTCACCCCCAAAACTCTCTCCCTAAATAAAAGCCAATTTACTATTATCTCAAAGAACAACATCAAAATAGGACTTGTTCCCCATAACTTCTAGGTGTCATCATTGAACACCTCCAGTTCAACCACCGTATTCAAAATAGTATTAAGAAAACACACCAGAAACTAAGGCATTCTCTATCGGCACAAACATTTCCTAGACCGACCCACAAAACTCACTCTTGATACCGCCTACCTTCTCCCAACTCTCATATGGTGCTCTTGTTCTTACAAATTTACAAACTAACCTCAAAACTAAGCTTGAACCTTGCAACAATAAAGTTGCAAAATTTGCCACTAATGCAAAATACTCCACACATCACTGCATATCCCTTTGCTCTTTCAATTGGCTCAAACTTCCACAATATCTAACCTTCCTACAACTTAAAATGGCTCACAAGATCATTCATAAACCCTCATCCTGCCCAATTCTCAACATTATCTTCCATACCTACACACCCACTAGATCTCTTAAGTCAGAAAACAACCAACTTTTAGTTGAGCACCATCCCAAGTTATCTGCTAGACAAAGTCAATACTCTTGGTCCATAGCAAAAATCTGGAACAATCTCCCCTTAACTATCAGATCCAACCACGTACCTTCAGCCTTTAAACGCTCACTTAAGGAACACCTCTCTAAATTCTGGACCTGCTTCTGCTCAACCCCAGCTTGACAAGCTATATACAAAATAACTTGTCTACCTCTTATCAATCTTACACACAGTCTTCTCCTACTTGAGTTGACTCTTTTCCCACCTTCACTCTACAGTTCCATCTCCGCTTTCTTCTTTAATTCCTAACTCACCTTTAGAATTCTCTCAAATAAAACCTCTTCATGTACTTACCCACCTATTCCATGCTTCTTGGGTGTTCTTACAAGGAACTTTCCTGCACTTCCAAACATAGTATTCAATTCACTTTTGTACAAGTTGAATGTTTTTATCTTCCCTGCAAACCAGATTTGTAAGTCTGTATATATATATATATATATATATATATATATATATATATATATATATATTTTTTTTTTTTTTAAGACCAAACCGGTAATCATATATAAAATAAATAAATAATAAATACATAAACTTTTGCAGCTATTGTAATTCTTACTTGTTGGAGCTTTTCTCCCCGGGCCTTCACTGAAAATGGGTTCTCTTAGGCCCAGTGGACTTTCCTGGTAAACAAATGTCAAATAAATAAATAAACTACATTTGCTGGAGAAGACAGAGACCCTCAGACAGCATCACTCTTAACACTGAAGTCCCACAAGGATGTGTATTAAGGCCCTTGCTGTTCACACTGTTAACATGATTGTACAGCCAGGTACAATACAAACCACATCATCAAGTTTGCTGATGCACAACGGTGCCGGCCTCATCACTAACGATGATGAAACAGAGTATAGAGATGAGAAACAACTGATTACCTGGTGTGGAAATAACTTATCACTAAATGTGAAAAAGATAAAAAAGATAATTGTGGACTACAGGAAAATTTGCAAGGAACATTCTCCCCACACCGTCAATGGGGAAACAGTGGAAAGAGTGAGAAGCATGAAGTTTCTCGGAGTGTACATTGATGAGAACTTGTCTTGGAACACCAGTACAAATGCCATAGTCAAGAAAGCGCACCACAGATTGCTTTAAGAAGGCTAAGGAGAGTGAATCTCCCACTGATTCTTCTTACTACCTTCCACAGAGGTACTATAGAAAGCATCTTGATGAACAACCGCGTAGTACGATATGGAAGCTGCTCTACCTCTGAGCACAAATCCCTCCAGAGAGCAGTGAAGACAGTTACGAGGATCATCAAGACCACCTTACCACCTATCCATGACCTGTACTTATCCAGATGTCTCAGCAGGGCCAGAGGAATAATTAAAGACTGCACTCACCCTGCTTACATACTGTTCCTGCATCTATTGTATGGAAAATGATTCCAAAACGTACGTTGCAGAACTACGAGGTTCAGGAATAGCTTCTTCCCTAATGTCATCAGGCTTCTGAACTCTAGTAACCACTATACTCTATGATGGCCATCTGGGTCGGTAGAATCTGTAGAAGCTTGTCTCAAGTTGTGCATTAACCTGGTTACCAGTCTCATCTAATACTTATTTATTTATTGACATTTATTAACCGGGTTAGTCCGACTGGGTAGAGATCCCTTTTCAGAGGAGACCCAAGGACAAAAGCTCCATAAAACAGTTACATAAAATTTGAAATGGATACAGTAAAAACAAAATTATAACAATAACAAAGTACACAAAGAAGAAATTCTCAAGCATAAATCTAAAAACTGTACAATATTATACATCATTTTTTTTGTTAAATTTGTTATACAGGAAAGGTATGAATGAACACGAGTCAGAAAAGAGACAGAAATGTCAACAGTATGAGATATGAAGATAGTTAAAGAAAAAGGCTGAAGTGTGGGGGATAAGCAGAGAAGTAGTCTGTTAGGATGAGTATATACATTCATAGTAGATAGAATTTAAATGAAAGATTATAGTAGATAGGAATTAAGTGAGTGACTGTTGAGAGGAAGACTGACAGGTAGAGATAATAGTGGGTAGGAAGAGAAATATAAGGTAGGATTGGAAGATATGAATATATGATTATGCTGGGTCATTGCAAAGGCATAGCCATTCCATCTGGTAGGTAGCTTTTAAAGCAGTTTTGAAGGAGTTAGGAGTTACTGCAATATCCACCACGACTGTAACTTACAGGCCATCTAGGGCAGTAACAAGGCAGTAAATCTCTTCTTTCAGTGCAATACATGTTGCAAATTTGTAAATTAACCACCGTGCAATACTCTAAGGCCCACAGTGCAATAGTCTAAGGTCTACAGTGCAATACTCAAATGTCTCTTCTGTGCAAGGATCAATGCAGTGTTTTAACCAAGCACCTGTGCAATACTAAAGTCTCATGCAAGTAAGTGTTCACTTTGAAAAGTGTTAAAATGTGTTTCTAATTATGTGCAATATTACTCTGCCTACCTGTATGTCCGTGATGTCATAGCTAGGTGTTATATGTGAAAATATCTGTGAAAATAGTCTATATGTTGTCTGCACACCGAGTCCAGAGACACGGAATTTCGTTCAGTTTTTGCACTTGTGTGATTTCTGAATAATAATAAAGTTTACTTGACTTGACTTGATATCATAAGTCCTGTACTTGATGTCTGAGAGATATTATGCGATGTAGAGGCAGTGAAGTTACTTGGGTTGTAGTGTTCAGTTGCATTCCTATGAATTCTTGATCTTGTACAGGAGACAAGTTTGATTTTGTAAGATTTATAATGCCAAGAGAGTTGGAGATCTGAAGCAAGTAATCGGTGACTTGTAGCAGGTTTTGCCTTGTTGGGGAAGTAATGAGTTAATCATCTAGATAGGGAAACACCTGGAATCCTATTAGCCTCAGATGAGCTGCTATGACTGCCATCCACTTGGTAAACACCTGGGAGGCTATGGTGAGTCCAAATAGCAGTTCTCTGAACTGGTCGTGATTGGCTCCCAGCCTAAAGCACAGATGCCTCCTGGAATGCCTGTCTATTTTTTGATATGACAGTATGTGTTCTGGACATCTATGGAGTACATCCAATCATCCTTGCGGAGAAGTGGCAGAATGGACTGAAACATAACCATCCACAACTTTGACTTCTTGACATACTAATGTAGATTGCTTAGATCAAAAATTGGTCTTAGGTCCTCTGTTTTCTTTGGCACCAAAAAGAAGTGGGAGTAAGTTCCAAATCCTATTTGCCCAGTCGGGACCTTCTGGATGACTTTTTTTGTAGTAGTTTTAGAACTTCTTGTGTTGCATACTCCCTTTGACTGGGTGGCACATTGGGGAGTTTTCTCATGTGACCTGGATGTAGAAGGGAAAAGGGAATGTAATAACCTCTGGCCATTATACTTGGCACCCAAACATTGTTTGTAATATTTGTGCCGGCATCTAGGTGCAAGGATAGATGACCCCTGACTGCCTCCAGAGATGGACAGTTGGGCAGCGCTTTAAGAGTGCTAATGGGGCCTGTTGGGGACAGGTTCTCTGAAGCCCTGATTCTGTGGCCCTCCCCCACCTCTGGGGTGACACCTACCATTTGAAACCTTTCCCTTTGTCTCTGGAGGAAGCGTCTCCACCAGAGTCTTGGAAAGGCGCCTGAGACTTCCTGAACCAAGTTTTCTTCCCTCCTCACTGGTTGCTAGACAAAGTCCTCCAAGGGATGGAAAACTTAATGCTCACAGCAGACAGGGTCTTTCCTTCTGCTTGCTGCAGGTTAGCATAACGTTCACTGATGGCCCAAACAAGGAACTGCCATTGAAGGGAGCATTTACAAAGGACATCTTAAAGGGTTCCTCAAAGTCACAAAGCCTCATCGCGGCATGTCTCCTAATGGCTAAGCCAGGACCAGCTGCTCGAGAGGGTACCTTCCATAGTATGGGAGATCAGCCTCAATTAAGTATTACCAGTGGGAGATAAAGTAGCCAACTGGGGGGAAACCTTCTTGAGGTCTTCCTCCGACATGGTCTCAGCAATAGAACATGACAGCTCTTTGATCACATCTCTGTGTAAACAGGTGAAATGTGCCAGATAATTTAATGACTTTAGTGGAATGGTGGCTGAGGTGTAAATGTGTTTTCCAAATCTGTCCATCGCTCTGGACTCCCTGTTCAGTTGACGGACAGTAAAGCTTTGTCCAACTAGCTCCTTCTTTGTAACTGCTGCCACAACAATGACATAAACTGGAACATCCTTATTCCAGTGAGGTCTGTCTGTGGGTGAGCTAAGGAATCTGTCCAAGTGTTTGGAGACAGGCTTAACAGTGTCTGGTTCCTTCCAAGCCTGGTGGGAAACTAAATCAATAAGTTAATCAACCGGGGAGGGGCGGTCACCCAAGACGTAAACGGATCCACCCCAAAAGCCACCAAGAACACTGACTCTTCAGAAGAATGAGGGTGGGAAGACCAGCCACCTTTCTTCTTAAGGAGTTCCAGGATATCTCCAAAGGAGACGTCATTAGGTGGTGATCAGGAGGATCCTTCTTCCTCATCAAAGTTGGTGTCTTCAGTGAGGGACTCCATAGGAAAGTCTATGTGCCTCCTCTTGCATGTCTTCTTCCAAGGGATCTCCTCAGTGAGGTGTTTGGGGGAGGTATTGGAAGAAGGAAAAATTTCCTTGGGGAAAAATTTGTTGAAGCTCCTCTTGGTAGGTTGACCTATGGCAGGAAAGATGGATTTAGTTCTTGGACCCAATGAAGGATGGAGGAAAGATTTGGGATGCAACAGCACATTTCTCTGAGCATAGAGAAGGCCCTTTCTGCAACTTGGAAAGCTGACAGACCCAGAGAAACTCCCCCCTCCCCCTGGAACCGAAGCAGTTGGGGGAATCAGACCAAAGCTGTTAAAAAAAGGCCCCAAGGGGAAGGGATAGATCTGACAAAGTTGGAGCTGACACCATCTCCCAGACCCAATGGCAACCTTCGGATCAGAGACTCACGCTGATCCGAAGACAGCCAACATGGCTGGTCAGGGATATGTCGAGGAAGGGTATTTCCTCGGATCTGACTCTGATTTTCTTGGGTATCCAGGATCCTGCAGTTCCAAAACCATGGGTTAGATCAGAGAAGGCATCTGTAAGGAATGAGATGGTACACTCACTGATCCAAGAAGGGATGGCAAGACCCCCATCTGGATCTGAGCCTTGAGGAACAATCATCCTGTCCATATCGGCCTCTGTCAAGCTCCTAAAAGAGCTAGATGAAGCTGAGGAAGCTGGTTTGGATGATTTAGAAGGTGTCTGTAGGGTCTTAGGAGGAGGAGCCAGGGAAACTAGTTTCAATGTATGTTCCAGAGTACATCTCCTAGTGGTTGGATCAGATACTCTAGGATCCAGCGAACGGCTCCTAGTGATTGGGTCCAATACTTTAGGATCCAACATATAGGGTACTGGCAAAGGTGTAGTACTTGTGACTGTAGTTCCTGTCAGAGCAGAGGATGCCTGTGGATCCAACAGGGGTCTAGTTTTGCTCTGATCTCAAGTAGTTGGATGTGAAAGTTTGTCTCTTTTTAGGTGGCTCCAACAAGGCCCACAGGGAGGCTGACAGGGCTCGACATTTTGACTTTTTGGAACTGGAAGGCTTAGAAGGGGGGTTTGAGCCCCAGAAGAAGGTGATGAAGCTGGCAGCAGTCCCTTCAAAATAAGTCTGTTGCACTGATGTGACAATGCTAGCTGTTTAAATGAGGCACATACATCACAGTCCACATTCAGATGCCCTTGTCCTAAACAGTAGATGCACTTCTTGTGGGCATATGCCCACAAGAAGTGCATCTTTTGAAGACCACTTTTCTCAGACATTTTGGTAACAAACAAGCAAAAACAGTTAAACAAGTGCTGATATATGCATATATACACAGGATTTATGTTATATATTCAAACTTTCAAAATGTTGAATACCATATGTTCGAGACCATATGGTCGACATTTGAAAGTTTGAATATATAATAAAAGAAAAACATACCTTAATGGTGCGAGCAGGGGGGGCAAGCCCCCATACACCCCCCCACTTAAATATACCAACTCCAAGACCGCACTTCAGTATAGAAAAGGGAAATTCTCCCATTCTGCACCGTACGGTGCCATTAAAGTCAACCTTCGAACACTTGAAATGTCGATCGTTCGACATTTCCAGCATTCGTTTATTTGACATAGACCCTATACACACACACACACACACATATATATATATATATATATATATATATATATATATGGGTCTACCTGACATGGTCGACAGTTCATATGATCGACACTCATTTGGTCGACAGTTCATTTGGTCGACAAGCAGATTTGCCCCCTTCCCCAATGTTGTGCGACCCTGGAGTTGATATATATAGTTAGGGGGGTGTGGGGGGCACAGCCCCCCACCTAAAATGCTTGTCGATCAAATGAACTGTCGACCATGTCAGGTAGACCCATATATATATATATATATATATATACACACACACACACACACACACACACACACACACACACACACACACACACACACACACACACACAAGAAAAGGTTTTTAAATACCAGTTAATATTATGCAGAATTTTTTTTTTTTAAACAACAACAAGCATTACAAGGAGAAAGCCAAACAGATAGGCAGCAGTCCCAAACTCTTGTGATAAAACTGCACAAACAGAGACAGGATGTGACAGAAAAGGATTACAATATCAAGGAAACTTAGCTCTACATAGTTTAAATCTCAGTGGAAATTGGAAACCCAGGAAATCCGTGTCTGGTCACAATGGCGGTAAATGAGTATGGTGCATTATGGGAAGAGTGAGGAACTCGAGACTCGGATCAAAGTCTTGTAAATGTGGCTGAAATGGATCT
Source organism: Protopterus annectens (assembly GCF_019279795.1). Taxonomy (NCBI): domain Eukaryota; kingdom Metazoa; phylum Chordata; order Ceratodontiformes; family Protopteridae; genus Protopterus; species Protopterus annectens. Next base: position 1,766,740,482 of record NC_056732.1, read on the forward strand.
GAGGTCAGATATCAAACTCATCAGTGAGGAAGAATGAAAAGGACAACAACAAATTAGGTTTTAAAAGGTGTTAGAACATCATTGTACCACAAAAATGTGGCCGAACATAGTGACTATCAGCTTTTAAAGCCATTAGTTTTACAGAAGGACACCTAATTTCTGCATGTTGTTACTTTGCCAAAATTAACTACTTTACTGTCTTTCAAAGGCTATGAAAGCTGGTAAAACACTCCATGTTCTATACTTTTTCTGTAGCTGGGAGTACATGGGGCATATAAAGCTGCTTGCACTGCAAAGAATTACATTCAGGTGAACATATATATATATATATATACACACACATATACAGTGTATATGTGTATGTTTATGTATGTATATATATATATATATATATATATATATATATATATATATATTATATATATATATATATATATGTGTGTGTGTGTGTGTGTGTGTGTGCGTGCGTGTGTGTGTGTGTACATGTACTCAGAGTCATGCAATTTATGGACTATATAGTTTTACATGTTAATATGTAGCTACTGATAATATCATCTGATGCACATTCTTTCCTGAAATTCACAAACTCCTGCCTCATAGAGACGAGACACTTACCTTCATGTTTCTGTTGTTTTCAGAATTTTCTGACAAATACCTAGATGTTAAAATGTAAGCTAGCTACAATTCTCAGCGGGATATGAACCGATCGTGTTCTGTTAATGTATCTCTTGCTGCACACACCCATTCCTTGCATACCTCTCAACCTTTCAGTGCAAGAAATCTGGACAAAGCCAGAAAAAAATGGGGGGACAAAGGCCCAAAAATTAGGGACAGATTTTAAATACTGCTCCTATAAACTTTAGAAAGTTGCTAGAGTGACAGATTTTACATTATTTATTTTCTGAAGGATATAAAGTCTAAAACTCAATGTCTGTCATTATTTAGCATTATTTAGTGACTTTAATCCTCAATGATTTGCCAGAAAAATCACAAATTTTATGAAGAACAGATCAAAAATAAGAGACAAAAATCTGGACATTCTATGAAAATCTGGACAGTTGAGAGATAAGATTTCAAGTGATTTCTAACAATGTTTGTGGAACTTTAGGGTGGCAAATGAGGAAAAAGCCCTGTATGAATACACAAATGATAGTCATGCCACAGTATACCCAAAGTGGTATTTCAAGTGGTTGGCAGACACAGGAAGAAAAAAAAGTACTGCAATATATATATATATATATATATATATATATATATATATATATATATATATATATATATATATATTTATACTTACCAACACATCTACACACATATATATTCATATTCTTATTATCCCTTTGAAATGAAAACCATCTCACCTATTCTTGTCTTCCTGCAAGGAAAATGGAACACGTCTCAGTCGACCAGATACAGATCCTTTGTTTACAGCTTCCCTCCATTCACTATAAGCTTTTTCTTTATTCACAATATAGTTGTATACTAGCAAACAGGAAGGCTGTGATGAATTGCTCTTAGCTTTCAGCTCCTTCAAAACAGTCATTGGATTGGTCAAGGCATTTGCTTTTAGAATATCTCCATCCTGAGTCAATACAAAGAGTGTTTCTGTAGGGAGGCAGTAATCAGAATCCATTATTTGCTTTCCTTTCTCCAGCAATAAGGTGGTGAGTACAACACCTGTCTCTGGGGCCACTAAGAGTATGCTCCCTTCCTGGCACATACATACTGACCTTATTGGGAAGTTGCCCTTCCATGATAGGTTTACCGTCTTTATACTAATCACACAAGAGTCTGTCTTGGTATAAAGACTGTATAGATAATTTACTCTCCATAGATCAATACCATATGTGGAGAAAGAGAAGAATTGTTCCTCTTCTCTCTCTGTGTATAGTTCCACTACAGGTTCACCAGTTCTCACTATATCCACTTCGTCAGCTGTCTCAAGATTCCATGTGCGGATTGTTTCATCTTCAGATGCAGAAAGCAGGAGAGGACCATAAGGATAGAGTGCCAAAGCTGTAACAGTGGCTGTGGAAGAAACACTGTATGTTAATTATTAGTATAATAACAATTTAGTTTCGTAAAGCATTTTTACCAGTTTACAAAGTACCAACATTCCAAAAATTTCAAAAGAAAGCATCTTTCATCACTAGAAATGTGATATGGAAATGAGGTGACAGAAAAGTATAGGTGTGCAGTTTACTCACCTTAACAATACAAAATAGGTCACAACTACAGTAGTAATTACAATATGAAATGTCAAGGATACCATACGTCTGGTCAGTCTTCAAAGCTTCAAGCGCCTCTCTCACAAGCTGTATGTCCACTCTTGGCATGGCAGCACATGCACATGGTAGTATATCATCCACTTATGGATGTGCCAAAATACAGAGATGTCTTGCCCAAAACGGGGAGGCTGAAGCCTAAATCTCTAAGTAAAGTCATGTCAAAAGATCAAAAAGGGGGAAGGATACCTCACTGTGCTCTACATTGCAACCCTTTTATGAAGTATGGGAAAATTATGTTATAAATTTATACAATGTTTATAGCAGGAAATCTTGTTCAAAAGAAACTGATTGTTGATAATTTTATCTATATGAAAGCTGATAAAGGGGGTGGATTTGTGATTATGCAAAAAGAAGACTATTTCACTGAGATGGAATGAAAGTTATGTACTCACCATAATGATAAATCTGTGTTCTCTTTTCTTTTTCATCTGGTTCAACACATGGGTAGTTGCATCTGTCCAAAACTGAGCTTTTACTTAAGAATGAGTTTGCTGACTGATCATCAAGAGTCAGTATATGAAAATATGAAATTATATATATATATATATATATATATATATATATATATATATGTGTGTGTGTGTGTGTGTGTATATATATATACATATACATATATATATATATATATATATATATATATATATATATATATATATATATATATAGGGTCTATATTAGAACACTTAAAATGTCAAGTGTTCTAATATTGACCTGTTTTCAGCGGTAACTTCGTTCTGCTCAACTTGGCTGCTAGGATGCTAGAAGCCCCTGGTATAAGTGTTGTTATTAGAAACTGGGTGGAAGATGTTGCCCATTGTCAGACTCTTATGGCTTCTTGGCAAACAGGATCCAGTTTGTTTGTTGATGTACAAAACTGCTAACATGTTGTCTGTGTGTATGGCAATCACATATTTGGGTAAGTGGCTCTGAGAGCCTGAAACGTAAGAATGACTGCCCTTAAGTCCATGACATTGATGTAAAATTTGGCCTCTAATGGAGACCACATTGCATGGACCATTCTCCCTTCAAAATCCCTCACCCATCCAGGAAGGGAGGCATTTGTGGTCATTGTGACTTTGGCTATTGGAGGAGAGAAATGTCTGCCCAGAGTGACTGAATTAGATGTTATCCACCATTGGATATGGTCCTTGCAGATCTGCGCAAGATGGATTTTGTGGTGGAGGAATGAACACTCTGGAACCACTGTACCGCTAATGTCCACTGTAAAACTATCATGTAGTAAATGGCTATGGGACCATCACTATGGAAGAAGTAATTTATCCTGTAAGTCTTAATATCAATCAAGCCTGGGGGTGTGGATGATTTATTACCTGCAGTCCAAGAGATTTGACTGATTTGATTCGCTATGAGGGAAGCTTTGCTATTTGAAGAACAGTGTCTATCTGGCAGCCTATGAATTCTATGAATTGAGTAGGATGTAATTTGCTGTTCTTTATGTTGATGGAAATACCCAGGGCAGACAATAGTTTTAGAAGGAATGACTGGAGTGTTACAAAGTAGATCCCTAGGGGTAGCAGTTAAAAGCCAGTTGTCTAGATATGAGAATAACTGGATCCCTTGAAGCCTGAGAAAGGCTGTTACTGCTGCCATTACCTTGGTGAACAACCAGGTAGGGCTATGGAAAGACCAAAAGGCATTGTTCTGAATTGGAAGTGATTGGCTCCCAGCTAGAAATGGAGAAATCTCCTTGATTATGTGATAGTAGGCATCTTGGAGATCAATTGTGCACTCTGTGTGTGGTCTACACTGCAGTAACTACTTGCTACAATGTAGCAAGCAGTTTGCTACAGTTTGAAAATATTTGTTTTAATCTAAAACATGAGTGCTGTAGCACTCTGTGCAGGCAGGGTATAAACTGTAGCAACTGTTTATTATATTTGTAGCAACCAGTTTGGTAGTGTTTAAAAAGATTTTTTTTAAAAACTAAAACAAGTACTGCTGTAGTACTTGGCAGGCAGGATATAACGTGTTGTAGTAAACAGTATGCTGAAGTTTAAAAGAAGATATTATTATTTTTAATAAAATAAGTTGAAGGAAGGTTGGGGCAGGGCACAGAAATGGGAACTGAATGGCTGGGACTGGGAAGAAGGGCATGTCATGCATCTTTTTTTTTTTTTTTTTTTTTGCAGATTAATGGAAGAGCTGGTGGTAGATCTAAATGTGTAAATACAAATAAACTGCACTTTGATCTATTAAATGCATTAAAGTATAATGGCTGCTGGGCAGAGTGCTATCTCTTGTTTATTCACTTCCCATAATTTCAGTCTTTATTTTTTCACTGTACTTCTTGCCACTGTTTACATTCCCCTCAGGAAGGAATGCTCATAACTCTCAATATTAATTGCTTGCACCTGCAGACAGCTCTCTTCAATGTAACAGTAGTTAGCAATGCATCTTTGTAAATTGCTCTCAGAGCAAAATGTAGAACTGCCTTCATATGCAGACTTCTTGACTCCCATTTAACATTTTTAATGTACAAAATAAGCCAACATCTTTGTATATGCAAGAAACTTTTTCATGGCTTTCATCATTTTGCCTTACTTTTTAAGTCAACTTACTTATAAAAACACTTGTTAATAGCTTATGCTAATGCCATTAATCTAGACATTCACCCTTGTAAAAATAAGTAAAAATATCTTAATTCTACATATAAGTATAATCAGTGCACTTTTACACCTCACCACCACCCTTGCAGCCCAAGATCACAGCATATTAATATTAAACTTGCTTTTGTCCAGCCTTTCTTCTCTCATCATAATGTAAAGCCTAAATTTCTTACAAGTAAAAAGTACTTGTTTACTTTAATATCTTTAACACATACAACAGTCACTGAAAAGATCCCCCACATTTAAAATACCCCTGACTACACAAAACTGCTTTACTATATACATATCATGCAGTTTATATCTTGAAATGTTTTATAAAAATACTAACAACAACAAAAGTTGTTTTACTTAGTTACTTTTTTATCGTTTAGTGCCCTTCTAAGCATTAATGACATACAGTGGGGTATATGCTTTACAGTCCACCTGTTAGTTTAACAAAAATGACAAAGGATTTTCACTTTCACTATGGTTTCTGTAAACTCTGGTATCCCCATTACTCTTTTCTTGGAAGTATGTACGCTAAATAATTCTGCTACCCCCCCATCTCTAAACTACAAGGTGTCTCCCTGGATGATTTTAAACACTCAGGACTCAAACAACAGAATTCACATGCAAGCTCTCTGCAAACCTGCCAAAACACTTTATAAATAAAGTGTGTATAAATGGTTTTCCCCTTTTAATTGGCTTTTCAATATACAATGTTATTTGAATAGTTATGTTTAATAAAATGTGTTTGTTACACTTGCAATCTGTGTAGTGTGCACTCACCACCCCCTCCTTCTTATTTTAATTAGGAATTGTACTTGCTGCAGTTTCTACTTGCAGCAGTTTCTGATTCCACTGTGCTTAGTTAAGGAGGAGTACCAAACACCCTTAAGATGAGCTTCTTTATAAACTATAAATGTACCCTGTACCTTACTACTATTCACTTAATACTTATTTGCTGCAGCCTCACTGATAGTTTTTTTCTGAATACGTATCTGCTGATTTTTGCTCCATGGGATGTCATTTATCCCTGTTTTACTCTTAGTTTTTATTCTTCTTCTTCCCTGTCACCCTTAACTCTGTTCTGATGCCTTCTCCCATGATGCTTTGGTCCATTCAATACTATCCTAGCTGGCACCATTTTTTTGTTCTATTTTCACTTTCACGTTGGTCTCTGTAAACTCTGGTCTCCCCTATTAGTCTTTTCCTGGGAGTGTGTACACCAAATAAGCAAGTTTTTTTATGTTTTTTTTTTATAATTGTACTATGTGATGGCTCTGTGTAAGCTTCTTATTTAACAAAATATTAAATCTTTGTTGTTAACTGTATGCACAGTATATTGTACATAGTACTGCAGCAGTAGCTTGGATTCAGTACACTGTTGCACTTTGTATTTTAGTTCAAGTTTCTACCTGAGGTATGCAATAGTTCTGAGAAGACATTTTATATTTCAGGATGTGAATACAATGTATTTTGACTGTAAACTGTTTTAGCTCTAATATGAACTATGTGTTAGATATTTGAAAGTATTTAATGTTACAGGATGTCAATTCAAGGCTTTTACTGCAGGAATACTATAATATGTGCAATGTTGTAGCTGTAACACATAATCTGTTGACTGGGAGGGGGATGAGGGAGTGCACACTACACAGATTGCAAGTGTAACAGACACATTATATTAAACACAACTATTAAAACCAAATAACATTGCATAATGAAAAATTGATTAAAAGGGAAAAAACATTCATCCACACTTTCTTATTTATAAAGCATTTTGGTGGGTTTGCAGACAGCTTGCAGGTGAATTCTGTTGAGTCCCAAGTATTTAAAATCAAGGCTTTTACTGCAGGAATACTATAATATGTGCAATGTTGTAGCTGTAACACATAATCTGTTGACTGTTGTTCCTTCTCCCTGTATCTACTTTGTCTCTCAAACTCTACTTTAGGCCTACTAAAAGAAACATTTGCGCTTAATGTAACTCAGTATGATAGTTATCTAACCCTCTCCTTCTAACCTGCTTCTTCATGTTTCTTTTTCTGTCTTAGTTCTGCTACCCCCCCCCCCACCTCTAAACTACAAGGCATCCCCCTGGATGATTTTAAACACTTGGGACTCAACAGAATTCACCTGCAAGCTGTCTGCAAACCCACCAAAATGCTTTATAAATAAGAAAGTGTGGATGAATGTTTTTCCCTTTTAATCAATTTTTCATTATGCAATGTTATTTGGTTTGAATAGTTGTGTTTAATATAATGTGTCTGTTACACTTGCAATCTGTGTAGTGTGCACTCCCTCACCCCCCTCCCATCTTCCACTGTGCTTAGTTAAGGAGGAGTACCAAAAGCTCTTAAGGTGATTTTCTTTATAAGGTGTAAATGTACCCTTATATACCTTATTACTTTTCACCCAATACTTAACTGACCCTATAACCAGCATCTTAAATAAATTTACTGCAGCCTCACTGATGGTGTTTTTCTGAATAACTACCTGCTAGTTCTTGTTTATAGCGTCTACAGTTAGTGCAGAGGATTAAGGCTGTAAGGCTGTTGTTCTCTGGGGTATCATTCTGCTTTGTTCATCCTCCGGGCTCACTTCTCTGAGCTCTCCCCTACCCTGCCCCCTAATTCCTCCCACCCCCACTACCTCTACATTTAAACCTATCCACACCACACCCCTTCCTCTGCCAGCTCCACCCTATCATCCCTTTGCTTTGTTAGCTCCACCCTTCTCATCTATACACTCCATCTTTCAACATATTCCTATTAATTTCACACTAGCACCCTGTCTACATACTACTCCCCTTCCTTCATTTCTACAAACTTTATTACTCTTCTCAAATCATCCACTTAAGTAGTTTGATTAACTCTCTAAGAATCCCTAATCTAAAATGATTCTCCGTACTCTCATCACTAATGCTCTTCACTATCATCATATCTGGTCCCTAGCCAACCTATTCTAAGATCTCCTACAGACACTACCTCTTGCACCAGTAACACAGATCACTACGCCCTACCCATCATCACTCATCTTTTTCAAACAGAGAATATACTATATACTGTTCTTTAAATCCAAACTGTTTCAGACACAGCTATATCTGTTTAACATTTCACTTACAGACAATTTAACCAAAATTAAATCCTGTCTTTACTACACAATATTGAAATTCCTCCTGCTCTCTGGTGACATCCACCCTAACTCTGATCCCAACATCTCACAATCCACATCTTCAAACCATATTCCAGGTACACAAAATTTCCTTAAATTTATCTCAGTAAATACACAGCACGTGCAACAAAATTTCTGAGTTGCATGCTTGGATGACTGCACAATCTCCTTGCATACTAGTAATCACCGAAGGCTGGCTTAAACCACACATAAAGGATACCAAAGTACTTCCTCCAGGTTTTAATATGTTCAGAGCTGACCAACTTAAAGGAAAAGGAGGCAGTGTTGCAGTAATATATCCTGCTTCTGTTTCCTTAACCCCTCACAGCCAATCCGTACCCTCCTTTGACAAAGCAGAACTACTGATCACCTACCTTAAATTAAACAATAATAAAAGTCTCTGCATTATAGCTTTATACATATCCCCTGTCAATAACTTATCAACTCTGGAAAGTATCCTATCTTGGGTATTAAAAAATATCTCTCTGGAAACAGTAATATTGGGTGATGTCAGCACTGACTGGCAGAAACTTAACTTGCAATTTCCCATAGATAGTATAAACCTATTTGGATTTTCTCAACTAATTACTCACTCAACCTTTACCAGTTCTGCAAACCAAAATGGCTCAATAATTGATTGGATTTTGGTCTCCCATCCTAACAATTTCTCTCAATCCAAAACAGTTCCAGCCTCTATTAGCGATCACCACTCCACTGTACATTTAGACTTATTTCACATTCATGTAGACAACACACCTACAAGATAGTATGAAATCTATCCAACTTTGACAAACAGGCTTTTACAAATTTACTAAAATCCATCAATTGGTCCTTCCTTAAATGCTTACCACTAGATGATTCAGTTGAACAATTTAATTCTACATTCCTAAACACTTTAGACAGTTTAGCTCCCACCAGAAGGTAAAGAGTCAAAACCAGCTATACTCCTTGGCTTTCAGTCTATACCAGATCACTCTTGCATAAAAAGAGACAAGCTTGGACAACATACCTAAAACATAAGACTCCCAATAATTTATAGCATTTCAAAGCACTGCATATCATTGTAAAGAAACAGGTCAATTTAGACAAAAAACAATTCTATGCAAAACCAAAAGATCAGCACAAATCCAGTCCAAACACCATCTGGAATACTATCAAAAAATCCTAAACCTAGGAAGTCAGTCCTCCCCCCAACCCTCCTGTGATAGTACTTCCCCTGACATAGCAACTCAATTTAACCCTTACTTCATTGATAGCACAGCTTCCATCACTAACAAATTCCCTCCATTTCCCTCTACCCTCTCTCAACCTCCTATTACCTGCCACTCAACATTTTCCCTTCAACCAGTTCCTACTTCCTTCATCAAATCCCTCCTGTGCAAGCTCAAGCCATGTTCCCCCTCTGCAGACAATCTTCCTAACAAATTTCTAAAATGTCTGCTGACTCAATTCCCTACCTAGTCTTAATAATCATTAATAAACCCATCAAGGAGTCTTATGTCCCATTCCTGTGGAAAAAATTCTTCATCCTTCCTCTCCACAAAGGTGGCACCTCCACAGAAATCTCTAACTATAGCCAATTGCTATTCTTTCACCACTATCAACAATTCTAGAAAAATGTATCTCTAAACAACTTTCTCAATAACTACTTGACAAAAATCTTCTGTCTCCCTCCCAACATGGATTCAGACCAGCACACAGCACTATGACTGCTCTAATATCCTTACTGACACTGGCAACAAAGCTCGTGACTCAGGAAACATTGTCTTGTCTCTGTTCTTAGATCTATCCAAAGCCTTTGATACTGTTTCCCACCCCCAAATGTTATCCCAACTATCTCTTCTGGGCTTAAACAAAACATTCTTACAGTGGTTCACTATCTATCTTTCTAATAGATATCAATATGTCAAATGGAACTCTAACTTCTCTCCTTAATTACCTGTTAGCACTAGGGTACCCCAAGGCTCAATACTAGGACCACTTCTCTTCAACATTTTTATTAACTATCTTAATACTGCCACCTAACAAGCCAAACTACTTCAATATGCTGATCACTCTACATTAATCTGCTCTGCCAAGACTCTCACTCATCTACAGAACTTAATGCAAGAAGCATTCAATTCCATTGAGTCTTGGCTCACCAACAACCATTTACTTCTTAACCCCCAGAAGTTACACTTTTACTATTTTTACCAAAACATTTTCTCCAGATATGTCTAACTTTGCTATTACTTCTCTGAACAATACTTCAATCAATGTGGTTTCACATACAAAACAGTTAGGTGTAAATATTGACAGTAATCTTAACTATGACCTGCATATCAGCAACATCATAAGAAACTAATCAAAAATTGGGCATGATTTATAGGGTGAAGAAATTCATCTCCAACTCCACAACAGTAACCCTTGCCACCACCTATCTCTTACCCTCCCTTCTATAGTCTTCATCTACTCTAACCAATCTTCACACTTCCCTCAAAGTAAAACTTAGTGAATGTTATAATAAAATAGCTAAATTTGCCACACGGCAGGCCCACTACTATCACCATTGCTCTGCTCTCAAGTCCCTAAATTGGCACAAACTATCCCACCTTCTCATCTTTAATCAACTAACATTAACTCACACAATACTGTACTACAACTCATTTTCGCAAACTACATCATCACTGTATTCCATTCTGTGACCTACACTCCTTTCACAAGTATCTACTATCTATTTACAAACCTGAAAGATCTAATGGGGTTAGTCTGTTATTCTCACTGTGTTGCCAAATCATGGAATAGCATTCCAGAATCAATCAGACTTATACTCCAGACTTATATCCTAGACTTCCTTCAAGTCTAGGCTAAAAGAACATTTAACCAATAACTGGATCTGCCCATCCTCCTTGGCAACTTCTCCTCTTTTCTATTCCCTTATTTCCCACTCTTAATAGACTTTCTCTTGGTATATCCTACTTCCATTCCTACTTTACCTACTTTATAGCCTCACCTCCCTTTAATTCTTTAACATTCCATTCTTTTTATTCTTACACTAACCTTTATCTATCCCAGGATTTATGACTGAAATGTACTATCTAGTTCTTCCAGAAAGAGTATGTGACTTTTCCAACCTATTACTTATTATGTTATATGTTTTTCAAGCATCATTATGTAACATGCATATTAGGAACTCTCTTCTATCTTGTATATAATGTATGGTCAACTTTATTGCTTGCTTTAAATTTTGCATATATTCTTTTATTGTATTAACATATTGTACTACTTTGTTATTGTCTTAATATGTGACTGTGGAGCTTTCTCCCTGGGCCTCCACTGAAAATGGGCTCATACCAAGTCAGACTTTCCTGGTAAACAAATGTCAAATAGATAAATAAATAAATAAGTCCAGTCTTTTTCAGCCATTTTTTTCTTGCAAATCCATATTTCACAAATGTAACTGATTATTTAGAGTCTCCCATTTATTCCCTAATTTTAGTGCTGCTGGTCTTCTTTCTGTTCATCTCAGTCTCCCAACACCAGGCTCAGGTTCAAGTCCAGGGTAATCCTGATTTTTCTAGTCCTTTCCTGTGTTCTTTTTTTCTGTCTTTCAATAATTTTCTTTGGAATAGTGGAAAAGGTTTCACTGGCAAAGTCTCTCTATGTGCTTTATTGTTAGAGGAATGAGAAGTAGAGTCACCTTCTGTTTTCTGGCTCAGTTTTTGTTGGATACATTTTTTTATTTCCTCCTAACCCTGTTCTGCATCCAAAAATGTATTTGATCCTTCATAAAAAATATTCTGAAGACGGGTAGATACAGCAGGTTGAATCTCACAATTGCCACTCGACATTACCTGACTGGTAGGATAAATTTGGTTCTCTTGTGCCTCGTGTACAGTGAATAATAATTTTCCACAAACACTCTGCTGTCTCCAACTTTTAATACTTTTCCTTTCTGACACAGTTTTGTCAGGATCAATTCTTTCTGCTGATATGACTGCATCTTTACTAATACAAATCTCAACTACCTTCTCAAGGCCAAGTTTGGAGAATACACTTAATGCACCCTTTCAATTGACAAATCCTACTGTTGGATACCAGTCCAGTTGCTTATTTGTACTTTCATACAATTTTATTTATTTGTTTATTTATTGATTTATTCTTTACTGGGTTAGTCACACTAGGCTAGTAGATTGTTTTCAGGGAAGACTGAAAGTAGTATTTATACAACTAGGACAAATTTGGCCAGGGCATCAGAGAACTTCCATACTCTTTCTGCTAGGTGCTGTGGCATCTTTTACATCCACCTGAGCTACTACTAGTTCAAGCAGATGAGGGCCTTAGTTTAATGTTTCATCCAAAGGATGGCATACTCAGGGAGCATACTCAGGAGTGCAATACCCCCCTTATGCTGTATTGCAGTGTTAGCAGTCAACCTACCTGGTGTGGGACTACAACCCAGCCTTGCACCAAAGGTGAGTGTACTACCTGTTGTTCCACTGACACTGTCAAATTAATAATCTCTGGTACAGCAGAAAATCTTAGGTTTTTCTCTGTGTGCTCTGTCTTGTAACTCTACCACTTTTTGAAGCAGACTTTGCTTCATTTCATCCTCTGAGTTTTGCAGTTTTATCAGTTCATCTGAATAGCTAGTTAAAACATATTCTATTTTTCCATTTTATTATTTGATTTGATTTATTGGGTCTATATCACATCAGCAAATGCTAAAAATAGTGAATGCTGATATATCCAACTTCAAAGTCTGAAAGCTGGAAACAGCGAAGGAACAGTTCAGGAAATTTTTTCCCAGGGAAAAAATTTGCTGGGCCATTCTCTGGGCTTTGCTGTTTTCTCCACTGTGGTGCAATCTTGGAGTTGGTATATTTAAGTTGGGGGCGTGGGGTGCAAAGCCCCCCATTTAATTTTGACTGTATACTGTTTTTTTTTTTTGGATCAGTAATTTTTTTCCCACGGATCTGTTCCTTCGCTGTTTTCAGCTTTTGGACATTTGAGTTCGATATAACAGCTTTAGCTATTTTTAGCATTTGCTGTTATGATATAAACCCAATTTATTCCTTCACTGTTCATTTATTTTAATCATCTCTGAGTACCTTTGGTTTATTTTTTCCCACTAAACTACCGCAAGGCAGCTCTTGTACCAAAACTGAAGCTTGAACTGCATTTTGCTGAACAGCTGCAGGATTCTTCCCAGACAAGTTTTTTTTTTTCTTCACCTTTTCTCATTGATAGTCTTTCAGGCTGTCTAAATTTCTTCTTTGCTGGCATTCAGGCAATGTACTTACTAGATAGTAACTGATTTTTTCTCAAGCAGACAATATCACTGGCTGTTATTTCTCAGTTTCTTTTTTCACAATGTAGGAGATGAATGCTGAAATTAAGCTGCTGATCAGTGTGCAACTATCCTGGAAGTGCATACCACCTTAGAATACCACTAAATATTTTTTTAAGAAGTTAGTTATTTCTGCCACATCTATTCTCTTCACAGGACAAAACCTCATGCATCTGTTTTTTTTTCAAAATCCATTTAGTCTTATCAAATTAGTACAATTGAACAACTCTGTTTTTTCTGGAAAAAGACACTGGTCTGGTTTCAGGAATTCATTTTGCTCCAACCTCTCCTTGATGACCCTAATATCTTAATAACAAACCATTAATATCTATGCACATTCTGGCATTAAATGAGTCTTGTTTTATTATGTGTTATTCAAATGGAAATTTGTTATCGGTTTGTTAAAATTGATGAGTCAGTGTTTGCGATCAAAATCTGGATAACGAGACAAGAAATCTCATTCATGTTATGGCTCCCCTTTATCACGAGTGCTCTCTCGTCATGTAGGTACTCACCAAAATTATTACAGCCCACCAAAAGATTTCCTCATCTATGGCATAATATATATAGACTCTCCTGCCTCAACAGCTGATTGCTTTCGGTGTCTGCTGACTATGTTGAATTGCATTTCCACTTGTAATGCCAGTTTTCACTTTTCCAGTTGGTAGAATATTTGTACTTACACTCACAAATACTAAACAGTTAATGATGTTTATTCCTAAAGAAAATGTTAACTCATAATATATGTTTTATATGTGTTTCTTAGTGATGGCAGTGTAGGGGTTATACTGCATTTTTTCATATTATTATATGCTAGCCTTGTGCTACGTTCAATTGTATATATGGTATATGATAAATAACACAAACTGTAATTATTAAGAAAAGATAAGTGACACAGGGTGCTCTTATCAAGTACCTCTGGAGGTTTTTTAGGAGATGTGCTTTTGCTATTGATTGTGATACACACAAATCTTTTCAGTAATAAGTATTTCTTAATATGTTGAATAGGAATGGTATATGGATACCATCAAATATTTAACTTTCATCTGCTTCAAAAACACCCTTTGGAGAAGCTCTATGAGAACTATGGCATAGGACCAATTTTACTGTGATATTGTTATTTTGGGTACATCATGGTTAAAAAAAAAGATAAGCAATTAGAAAGAATGTTCATGCAGCAGCATTAATACGATTTTAATGCTAAGATTAGGTAATGAGATGGAAGAATTATTTTTGACTATCAAAGGGCTCATGTTAAGTTTAAGAATAATTATTGCCTTTGACTGATTCATGGACTTATTGCTGTTAATATTATTGTATAACTTGAGAAGAATTGGAGAGACTTGCTGTTTGAACATTTTATAGTAAACAGCATTGAGCCTATCTAAGCATGAAGCTTTACCTTCTCTGAAATGCAAAACTGCCATCTCAGCTTTTTTCTTTTTAAATGTTAATATATTATTTCAGCACTGGGTATGGATAAAAATTAGATATTGATTACGTGCTGTCATCACATATGTGTGTGTGTGTGTGTATCTGTGTCAGTCAAAGTATAAAACTCTTAGCATGTATGATAGAAACCATTAAGAATGTCTTCTGATTGTGTGTAAAGAAAAAAAACATTACCATTGCCTGAAGAAATGTTATTAGTTCCACAATTTTATTTCAAAAGGCTTGCTAGGAATTTGGAAGGAACTGAAGTGGATTCTGCATACCTTGCTTGCATTTTGGATTCAAATAAAGATAAATTTGAAGCATAAAGTGATTTTAGTTTATACTATTTATTGACAAGTATTGAACCTTTTTCTGAGTTATAGTGGAGTTGTAAGCTCCTTATCTATTTTAGCAATTTGTTTCTCAAAGTTGTTAATTTATTCTACTCTGTGTTATTTTATGTAGAAAAAATTATGATAGCTAGTCCCCTTTGAGTGGATTTATAAGCCGACCATCTAACACTTTAATATAGTTTTGTACCTTGCTGTGCTGTAAAGAAAGACCATATCACTGACTCAGTTTGGTAAGCTGCCTCTTTATCCTGAAAGATATACTCTCCAGTGTTATGATTGGAGGTACTGTCATCCCTGCCAGGAGAAATAGGGCAGTGGATGTGTAACATATGCCAACACAGCTAGCTAGAATTTTCTAAAGAATTATATGTCAAAATAAAATAAAACTGGTAGGCAGAGATAGTGTAAAATATTTTTAATACAAAATAACACAGAAAATAAACAAAAGATAAGCGTTTTCATACAAAACTAGGTACTTCATCAGATCAGAGTCTCTTTAATTGATGGCAGGTGTGTACCCAAGAAGGGTGAATGCTGTAATTAATTCAAAAGGTGCTTCAACAAAAAGTATTAGTTTAAGGGTGTGCACACTTACGCAACCAGCTTATTGTACATTTTTTATTTTTTATATTTTCCCCTAACAGATATGTTGTTTTTTCAATTGAATTGTACAAGTTATAGGTCACATTAAAGGTGGTAAAAGTTTTGAAATGATTTATTGTGGTCTCATTTTTTTATATCACAAAATCCTGGTATTTTAACAAGGGTGTATAAACTTTTTTATATCCACTGTAGGTGGTAAAATCCTGGCAGCTTCCAGTGTTGGTGACAGTGTAGGAAACAGAAGTCAGATGACCAGATGTATGTGATGTCATTCTGTACAGAAATAATGTTTTAATATTAGAGGAGACTGAAGTCTCACGAGCACTCTGTTTTTGAAACCTGACCAAGAAGGAGAAGACCACTCAACCATTTCATCTTACCTTGCACTAGTAAGTGACCAGGGATAGTAATTCTCTAAATCAGTTAGGAAAATAGATTGAGAATAGTTAAGCATTGTTTTTCTGTAACTGTGTGATTCTTTCCAGCTGTGTTATTTTTAACATTTCCTGTGACTGATATTCTGGTGTTTACTCTAAATAGATATTTAGTATTTTCATA
Organism: Protopterus annectens; assembly: GCF_019279795.1. NCBI lineage: Eukaryota > Metazoa > Chordata > Ceratodontiformes > Protopteridae > Protopterus > Protopterus annectens. The sequence continues at coordinate 1,766,756,827 of NC_056732.1, forward strand.
TTCTTTTATTATTTATTATTAAATATATTTAAACTTTTCATTGTGACTGGTCCTTTTAGAAAATATGCAAGCTTTGAAAACATTTGCATATATTTATTTGATGATAATTGTGGCCACTCTGGAAAGCCTGGCTGTTTGGTCAACATTACCATTTGTATTAATATTAACTTCACTCAGCATAATTGGATACCCTTTTAAAAGCCTTATATTTGGTGACAGTGAATCTACCTTATAGTCTGGGCAAAGGGGGTAGAGCAGGTAAGTTGTGCCTGCCTTTCCCAAGTGTGTGTGTGTGTGTGTGTGTGTGTGTGTGTGTGTGTGTGTGTGTGTGTGTGTGTGTGTGTGTGTGTGTGTGTGTTTGTGTGAAAATTAAATCTGAAAGAGTGTGTGTCATCTACTTGGAGCAGGGACACAAAAAAAGTTATGTTTTACCATAACATTCCATCTCTGTTGTCGATCTTCACCAATCCTTGACAGTGGGTTCGGTTCCATACGTCGGAACCGAGACGGCCATTTACTTCAGCATGCACTCTCCAAACTCTCGAGCCAGGCTCTACCCATAATGCTCCTCACAGAGATTACTTCAGATCGAGTTTGCCAACGAGTGGCAGTCAGACGTGAGAGGACAAAATGCATGATAATTAGATGAATTGAGGTCAAATATGACTCCTTAAAGGAAAGCTAGCCAAAGTCTAAATTCGGTCTACTAAGATTCTTCTCAGGATGGGGGATGGAGGGTGGGGATGTCAAGGATTGGTGAAGATTGACAACACAGATGGAATGTTATGGTAAGACAATGTCTTTATCTGATGTTGTCAATCTTCACTCAATCCTTGACAGTGGGACAGAGTCCCCAGCTACTTTAGCCTTGGGAGGTATCACGGAAGAATATTCCTAAACACTACAGAGCCAAAGGATGCTCGTCCCCTTGAGACCTAATCTAATTTGTAATATGTGATGAAGGTATAATGAGAAGACCAGTGACAGCTGCACAAATGTCGTCTAAAGAAGCTCTGGCATGAAAGACTGCAGAAGTAGCTACTGCTCTTGTAGAATGGGCTTGAACTGTTTTTGGGAGCTGGAATCCTTTAAAATGATAAATGAAAGTGATGCAGTCTCTAAGTCACTTGGCCAAGGTAACCTTAGAAACTGGGTTACCTAAATGGAGAGAAAAAAATGCCACAAAAAGTTGGTTTGGTTTTCTAAATACTTTAGTCCTGTGAAGATAAAAACTTAGTTGTCTGTGCACATCAAGAAGATGGAGACCATATTCTCCCTTGTTCAAAAAATTTGGGAAAAAGACTGGTAGCTGTAAAGTCTGATTAATATTAGTTTCGGATACAACCTTGGGCAAAAAGGAAGGACTGGTTCGAAGCGCAACCCTATCTTTATGAAAAATTAAGTATGGAGGTTGACACGACAGGACCTGAAGTTCTGAAACTCTTCTGGCAGAAGTGATGGCCACCAAAAATAGGGTTTTCCAAGACAGATATTTTAAGTCACAGGTTGCAGATGTTCAAAAGGTTTCCGAGTCAGGGCCTGAAGGACTATAGTTAAATCCCATGGAGGGAGATGTTCTTTGAATGGAGGATTTAGCATTAGAAGACCTTTTAGGAATACTTTACACAGTTTGGGTGACATCAGGGGAGCACCTTCCAGTCCTTTATGGAAGTTTGAGATTGCAGCTAGATGCACTTTAATCGTTGATGTAGAGGAACCTGACTGGTAAAGTAAGGCTAAAAAGTCTAATACCTTGTGGATAGGACTTGAATAAGGATCTATTCCATTATCTAGGGCCCATCTATCAAATTTTTTCCACTTGCTTTGTTATAATTTCCTTGTAGACTATTTGTGGTGAGGGATAATAATCTGTCGGACAGGTGGGGAAAGAGAAGGATGCCTGGCAGTCATGGGAACTGGAGAAGCCATGCAGTGAGCTTGAGGTTTTGGAGATTCGGATGCACCATGCTCTCCGGATGAGACAGTAGATCTGGAACTGGTCCAAAATCCATGGTTTCCGAATCAAATGAGGCCACAGGAAGTGAAATGAAACTTGCCAAGGCCAGAAGGGGGCAATGAGAATTTTTGAGTTCTCCATCCTTTTGGCTTTCTTCAGTAACTGTGAAATGACAGGAATTGGGGGAAAGGCATAAAGCAGACCAGGAGGCCAAGCATGTTGTTGCTTAGAGAAGAGGTACAGAGATCTCAGCAAGGTTGGCCCCAGTGTTGAAAAATTTTTGCCACTGGTGGATTAAGAGACCATTCGTGAGGCAAGAGGATAGTTCTGCTCAATTTGTCGGTTATCTTGTTGGAACTCCCTGGAATGTGCGTTGCTATAAGAAAGCAGTTGGAAGCGTACCTCTCAACCTCTTACAGCAGGAAATCTGGACAAAGCCATAAATAATGGGGGGATAAAGGCCCAAAAATAGGGACACTTTTTAAATATTGCTCTTACAAACTTAGAAAGTTGATAGAACAGGTTTTGCATTAGCATGGATTTTCTGAAGGGTATGAAGTCTGAAACTCAAATGTCTGTCATTATTTACTGACTTAAACCCTGAGTGATTTGCCAATGATTTGCTAGAAAACCACAATTATATGAGAAATGAACCTAAAATGTGAGGCAATAATCTAGACATTCTGCAAAAATCTGAACAGTTGATTGGTATGGTTGGAAGAAATCGCCCATTGCTAAACCTTGAGTGCTTCTCAACACAACGGGTAAGATTTGGTTCCCCCTTGTTTATGTACCAGACTACTGACATACTGTCCATTTGAAATGCTACTCTTCCTAGATGGAAGACATCTTGGAATGCTGGAAATGCTATCAGCACTGCCCTCATCTCTAGTACATTGATGTGCAAGTTGGCCTCCAATTAGGACCAAGTGCCTTGGACTGTCCTTCACAGATAATGCCCCCCCCCACGCGGTCTGGGAGGCATTCGTGGTCACTGTGGCTTGGGGCTGGTGGAGAATGAAAGGATGACCCACGAGAATCTGGCTGGAGTGTAGCCACCACAACAGGTCTTGCTTGCAATGGTTGGTAATCAGAATTAGTTGAGACATTGGTTGGTAGATGAGAGACCATTGGGATGCTAGTAGCCACTGCAATATCCGCATGTGATATCAGACCAAGGGGACTAGAGTGATGACTGCTGCTGCCATGGAGCCTAAGGTTTCAAGAACTAATTTTTATGGGACTTTTTGTTGTGTAGCAATTGACCAACCTGAGATCTTATGCACTGTAGCCTTTCTGGAGGGAGAGATGTAATTCCCAAGGCAGTGTCTAAGTGGGCTCCAATGAAGTCCAGTTTTTGAATGGGTTGAAGTGCGGACTTTTCAAAATTTATGGTTATTCCCAGAGATGCACAGAGATGTATGGTGCAATCTCTTGCCCGTTCTAACTAATGGCTGGTGGCAGCTGTGAGGAGCCAGTCATCGAGATATGGAAATACTCAAAACCCTTGGAGTCTTAGATAAGCTGCTACCACTGCCATGCATTTGGTAAACACCTTGAGTGCTGTGGTGAGTCCAAAGGGCAGTGCTCTGAATTGGAAATGTTTGGCTCCCAGCCAGAGGTGCAAAAACTTCCTGGAGCTCTCTTTCATTTTTATGTGGTAATAAGCATCTTGGAGGTCGATAGAGCACATCCACTCATCTTCTTCAAGGAATGGAAGTATCGACTGAACCATGACCATCCAGAATTTTGTTTGTTGAACTGCCTTATTGAATTGGCTGAGATCCAAGGTGGGTCTCCAGTCTCCTATTTTCTTGGGCACTAAAAAGAATCTTGAAAATCTGGATCCTTGTTGGTCTGGTGGGACTTTCTGGATGACTCTTTTGCTTAGCAGTTTTTGAATTTCTAGAACTGCTGCTTCCCTGGGACAGGGTGGTACATCTGGGAGTTTTTATGGGGTTTTGGAGGTTGTGATAGAGGAATTTGGTAACCTATGGATATGATTCCCTGCACCCATTTCTCCATTGTTAACATTTGCCAGGCATATTGGTGCAGAGAAAGTCATCCCCCGACTGCCTCCAGAGGCAGGCATCTGGGCACCCATTCAGGGGTGCTGGTAGGAAGCTCCAGAGAAGGTCTCTATGGATCCCTCATTCTGCGGTCCATTTCTGCCTCTAGGGTGACATCTTCCATTGCTTTCCCCCTCTGCCCTGGGGAAAGTTTTTGTCTTGTGAATCCTGGAAAGGCCCTTTGGATTTTTTAAACCATAGTCTTCCACTTCTCTGTTTCCTAGAATACGGTCTCTGAGGCGTGGAGAAATGTATGCCAACAGCAGAAAGGGTCTTACCATCTTTTTCACATCTGGCTATAGTATCTTTCACCTTGGGACCAAACAGGGAAGATCCGTCAAACGAAGTGTTGATGAATGAAGCTTTAAACGGCTCCACAAATTCACAAAAGCGCATCCAGGAATGCCTTCTAATGGCTATGCCTGAACCCACTGCCCTAGTCATCCCTTTAGCTATGTGGGCAACAAGCCTCATGGACGAGTTAGAAATTGCTTCTAGGGGTGCAAGCTGAGAAACAGCTTTATCTCGTACCCCTTCAGCCACTGCTCCTTCGATAGGATAGTATGAAACAGGCACTACAAGGCACT